>NC_133971.1:29065344-29235344 GCF_031877795.1 Strix aluco
CCCTCGGGAAGGGCTCACGCCGGCTGAGGTTTACCAGCCGCCTTCGCTGGCGACCTGAGCCCTCCTCTGCCCGTCAGGCCCCTGGGGACTTGGGGCAAGCGAGGCGGGTTTTGCCCCGCGGCGGGTCCCGTGGGCGGGGGGAAGTGATGCGCGTCCCACTATCGCTTTATCTAGACCAGTGTGGGGCCTGGGTGGTGGCTGAGACGGGGGGAATAAGTTGTGGGGAGGACAAGCGGCATCCCTCAGAAGACGGGAGTAAATCCCCACCTGCCTGGAGCGCCAAGTTTTGGGGGAAAATTCAGATTCGGCGTCGAGGGAACTTGCGGGGGGGCGGGGCGGGGCAGGGTGGCCGAGGGGCGCATGCCCCGCCTCGCCAGCAGCGGGGAGATGTGGGGTGCTCCCCCCGGAAAGCTGGGGGCTCCCTCCTTCGGGAAGGCAGCGGCTCCAGCCGGCAGCGCCGGCCCGGGGTGGGTCGGGGGCCGAGTCGGCTGCCCCGTGGGGGGACGCGGCCTCGCGGGGGGCGCGGCGGTCGCACATTGCCCTGGGGTGGCCATGGGTGCTCGCTGCTTGCCCGTCGCGGGACGTTCAGCCTTCTCCCCTCCGGGGCTGCTCCGAGTAGAGCTGGCGAGGTGTGCAGGCAGCCCTGTAGAGTTTTCACGGGCTTGTTTTTGTTTTGTTGTTTTGGTTTGGGTTTGTTTGTTTGTTTGTTTGTTTTCCCCTGGCTTGATTCTTTTCCACCGCACTGCAAGTCGCTCTCTTCCCAAATATCTCCGGTTGGTAACCAGTGACCTTTATTAACGCTATTACTCTGAAAAAGCGCGTTCCTCGGCGCTCTCCGGACAGCTGTGATAGATGGTTTGCGTGACCCTGTGCGGAATTCCCCGAAGTCTGCCGTGAAGTTTCGCCCCCCTCCAGCGCGACGCCCTGCCACGCAGCCCAGCACGGCTGGCTTGTGCTCCTCTCCCTCCTTATTATGTGACACTACGGACGCTCAGAGCCACCCGGAGTAACTCTCCGAGTGTCAGATCGTGGACAATTCGCTCCTGTATTTTCCCTGTCGCGTGGGCATTGCCTAAAAGCCGTTTCGCCGAGGTGTAACTGAAACTAATCCTGCCACTCGCACCCCCGCAACGGAGACCCAGCTTCCCGCGAATGCCCCCTCCCCAAATCTTACTAGGAAACACTCCCCCCAGCTCACGTCCCCCCCCTCCCCCGAAACTCGGGTCCGGGACGCGGGTCCCCACGAGTGCCGGCAGCGGGGCGGCAGCGCCGTCTGCCCGAAACGGTTCCGCATCGAAAAGTAGTGAAACGCCAGCGGATTCGGGCCGATTTTGACTTTGCGGCCCGCCCCCCCTCCTCTGTCCGGTCCGACAGCGTTTCTTTCTCGGAAAGCCGGGCTCTTCAGCGCAGCCAGGCCCTTTCCACTAAATGCTATTTAGAGCATATGTTTCGCACACTCATTTTCTTTCAGGCTATTCTTCTGGACGCTAACTGCTAACACGTTATAGTCACCTTGAAATTTCCTCTGCTATTTTCCAATTAAAAGCTTAATAGCCCTGGAAACGGAGTTCATGTGGTGCAGTTTACCATAGCCCCTTCTTCTGAAAAGGTTTCTGCTGGGATCCCATTATGTGCTTGAATAAACCTTTTCTGAGAGCAGAAATGGGAACGGGGGCTGTCAGGTGTTGGGTTACAATAGACTTTCAGGCAGGGGACGTTTTGCTAACATAAATACGAATCTCCCTATGGGGAGATGTTGTCAAATACTAGGACATGGAAAACATTCCCATCAAATATGAGAAAAGGATTACGGCGCTGTATCAAACGAGTATTTTCAGCCTAAACGCCCGGTGTGCAGCCAAGCGAGAGAGGGGCCCCCCGACCCTAAGTCAGCCCGCTGCCGCGCCGGGCCAGCCTAGCCCGGGAGCGGGCAGCCACCCGCCCGCCCGACTGCCGTGGCGGAGGCGCCCCACGGGCCCCTCTCCCGCTCGGGGGGGAGGAGGGTTTCCCACGCCGCCGCACCCCCGCGCCGGCACTTGCGCCCCTCTTCTTCGTTTTGGGAGAGCGGAGTCCCAGGGGCGGCCGCGCATCGTCTTTTACGCGCCCCTTGCAATTTCGAGGGATAGTTATGTGGTCCGCGGAGGAGGCGCCGCTGGTTTGTTTTTCTCTCCCCGACTGGGACCCACGGGTGTGTAAGATGCCTCGCGGGGGAGGCCAGTGCGCGGCACGGCGGGCTGTGGGGCTGTCCGGGTGCAGTGCACGCACCCCGACGGCACAGAAGGAGAGATCCCACCGGCGCTCCGGGAGCACGGACTGTTCGCCGTAACTGATCCGATTCGCCTCCCCGCCTCGGTGCGGTTAACCGATGGGGAGCGTATCCTCCCTCACATCCCCCCCCGCACGGCCCCGGGGAGAAAGATGTCCCTGAGTCGTTCTTCCCCTAGAAGTGGAAAGAGCCAAGTAGTGAAATATCACGCAAATACCTTCGTAGCAACACGCCGTGGTTTTTATTCTCTCCGGCGAAATACTTTCCGAGTTTTAAATCTGATTTTCTAATTGCGTACCCTCGTGAAATGGTTTATTTCGTGTAGCGGTTACAGCGGAGAGGTGTCTGGGAAGAGCCGAGGAGACATTGGGGCAGCGAAACGGGTCCAAGTCCGAGCAGCAGCCCCTGCCTACCCGCGGGCTCTGTGACGCTAAGTACCGCTGCGCGGGCAGGTAAACGCTTGCAGCGAATTTGTTTCCCCCCAGCCGATATTCCTGTACCTTCTTCCACTTATATGTCACATTTGGATTTAAACTTCTCGCTGTCATATTGTAAATGTCCGTGTTTCAGCGAGAAACCTCCCCGCGGCCGGAGATACAGAAAATCATCACCCCGCCGCGTCGGACACATCGAATAGGCTGCAAGCAATCTGGCTTGCCCTCAATTGCACGTGCCTCTCGATAGCCACCGTTTGCATCTATGTCTTGGCGAGGGACGCAGGAGAGGCGGCGGACAGCGCCGGGGCTGGTAGCCGCCCGCGGCTGCTCGGCTCCGCGGCGCGATCCCTCGGGGACGCGGGCGCGGCCCGGAACCGCGCAGCCGCTCGCCTCCAGGCAGCTCCCTGCTCCAAGGCAGCTTCTCGCGGCTCCAAAACTTTGATAAAACTTTGGGCTCAAAACCCCTCGCCACGCTGGGCCCCGCAGCGCTGGTTTTTACAGCAGCAGCCACACACCGTGCCGCCGCTTGTAGTGTCCCGTGGGCTTCCGAGGGGCTCCCGCCGCGCGGGGTCCAAACGCCCCGTCTGGACTTTGAGATCCCGGCCACGCGGGGCCGGTCCGGAGCCCGGGGAAACCTCCTAGACCCCGCTCGCCCCCAGCTCCAGGCGCTTTGGCGGGGTGAGCCGTGCGGGGGGCGGGGGGGCAGCATCGGCCCCGGTCCCGGTCCGCTGGGGGTCGGGCCCCTTCGGCACGGCGCGGGCAGAGCCACCGCCCCCGACGGCAGGGCAGAGGAGCCCCCCCCCAGCCTCCCTCCTCCCTCCCTCTCCTCCCTCCCTCCTCCCGGCGGCTGCAGGGAAGGAGGGTGGTGGAGGGGGGCGGGCGGGGGGCGGGCGGAGGGGCGCTGGGCTCGGCGGGGCGGCGCGGGCAGTGGCAGTGTGGCTCCGGCCGGCGGCAACGCTGTGCCCGCCGGTGCCACCGCGGCGGGCGGCCGCTACCCCCGCCGGCCTGGGGCCGGGGCCGCGCCCCCCGCGGAGCCCGCGGGCAGAGCCGCCCGCCTCCTCTCCTCTCCTCCGCCGCCCCGGCCTCCGCCCGCCCCCGCTGCCCCCTTCTCCGCCCCGGCGCCGGCTGGGCTCCTCCCGCGGGCATGAACGGCTACGGCTCCCCGTACCTCTACATGGGCGGCCCGGTGTCGCAGCCGCCGCGAGCTCCGCTGCAGCGGACGCCCAAGTGTGCCCGGTGCCGCAACCACGGCGTGCTGTCCTGGCTGAAGGGCCACAAGCGCTACTGCCGCTTCAAGGACTGCACCTGCGAGAAGTGCATCCTCATCATCGAGCGGCAGCGGGTGATGGCCGCGCAGGTGGCGCTTCGCCGGCAGCAGGCCAACGAGAGCCTGGAGAGCCTCCTCCCGGACTCCCTGCGCGCCCTCCCGGGGCCGCCGGGCAGCGCCGAGCCCCCCGCCCCGCCGCCGGGGCCGCCGCCCTGCGCCGCGCCGCCGCGGGCCCCCGCCGAGCTGGCGGCCGCCGCCGCCCTGCGCTGGGCCGCCGAGCCGCCCCCCGCGCTCCCGGGGCCGCTCCCCAAGGCAGGTGAGGCCGGGCCGGGCCGGGCCGGGCGCCGCGGGGCCGGGGGTGGGGGGGGGCGAAGCGCGGGGCCCGGGGAGGAGGGGAAGGGAGGGCAGCGCCCGCGCCGGGACCCCGGCGGGCGGGCCTCGGGGCGCCCGGGGGAGGAAGGGCGGGGGCTTTCGCTTCCTCCCGACGGGCGCCGTGGGAAGGCGGGGAAGCCCGGCGGGTGCGCGCCGTCGCGCTGAGAAGGCGAGGAGCCGCGAAGCGCCGGGCCCGCTCTTCAGCCGGGCGCCCAGCCGCCGGGACCAGCGGAGGGGACCGGCAAACGCCGCCACCGCCAGCCGGGCCCCCGACGTGTCGCGCCTGGGCCCGGTCCCCCAGGCCGGCCGGAAGTGGCCGCATGCGGCGCGGATCGCAGCCGCACGCCCCTCTGCCGCTCCCGGTCCCGCTGCGACGGCTGGGGCCGGTCCCCGGCTGCCCGCACCCAGGGCATCGGGCAGCGGGGCCCCGTCCGGGACAAAACCTCCGCCGGGAGCTTCGGGGCAGAAGCGGCGCCGGGGACCGGAGCGTTTCTGCCCGCAAGGAGGGCCGCGGGGGGCGGCAGGGGATGAGGGGGGCTGCCCGGTTGCATCGGCCGAGGCCCTCCCGCGCTGGCGTGTCCCGCCGGGCCGCGTCGGCAGGTCGGGGATGCTGACCTGGAAACCGCCTCCCGCAACCGGCCCCTTGTGAGTGCGACCTACTGGTAACACACATTTCTGGACGCCAAAATAACGCTCCGGAGCCGTCGTCCCCTTCCCCGCCTCGTGCCTGAGCGGGAGGCGACAGCCTTCCCCGACGGGGATGCCCGGCAGGCCGCTGTCAGCCCGCTCCGCCGAGAAGCGGCAACTGCGACGAGATTTCACCGGGTGCCCCGGGCAAGGAACGGCAAGCCCTGGGCTCCCGCACAGCTCGATTCCTTACGGCTCGCTGCCGGGCGGCTGGAGCCCCGCGGAGCGGTGTGAGGGAGCGGGACCAGTGGGTCTGTCTCCGAGGGCACGGGTATGGAGCCGGCCCGGCCCCGAGGTGGCGGCGAGGTTGCCGGTGATCTGGGACCTGTTTCCCCTTGGCCGGCCCTCGGCACCGCCTGCCCGCCCTCTGTCCCTCCCCGTCCCCCGCATCTCCACCCGGTTCCGCCGGCTTTTCCCCAGGGCCGGGGCTTTGGGGTTCCCAGATTTCCGCCTGGCCGCAGCCTACCGCCGGCGCGGAGCCTCTCTGCCCCCCCGCACCCGCGGCGGCACTTGGCCGGAGCAGGGACGGCGCGGGGGATGCGCGGGGGGGGGGGGGGGGGGGCGCGTAGAGGAGAAGGCCGGGGAAAAAAAGGAGGGGAAAAAAAAAAAAAAGCCGCCTTGGCTCCTTCCAGAAAGTGAAACAAATAAACTTCACCAGCAGGATATAAATCTGGCGGATAGAAACGGTATTGACTTGAACGCCCAACTTTTCTTCCCCCTGATATATGAACTTCCCAGTTTAAAAGATTACAGTAATCACGGGAGGACAGTGTAAATCGAATCTGATAGCAATAACTTTTGGAGAAGGTCAGGCTCAAGTGAAATGTTACCAAGCAACAGGCATTTTGTTTGCAAAATACAATCAAAGTGTATTGATGAGAAATTCTTCCTTGCCAGCCAGTCAGCACTTTCTGCTAACAGCTTTACGGGGCGGGGGGGAAATAACGGAGAAGATCTTCATAAATCAAGGCCCGCGGCGATGCCGGGCTGGGGAAGGAGGGGGGGGGGGGGGGGGGGCGGGGCACCCCGGGAATGGGGGTGCCGGGAAACGACACCGGTTGCACGGACCTCACCCGCGCGGTCCCAGGTCTCCGATTGTTACAGAGGGTTTTTTTTCCCACTTTTATGACCATGGGAATGCGTGAGAGCAAAGTGGAAAATCATCTCCTCGCGGGGTCCTCCTGTTACCTGCCACTGTTAACCAGATAACCTGTTTATTTCCAACCATCCTGCATGCTCTGAACGGCAAGGCTTTCTCTTTCTCTTCCCTCTCTTCCCCGCTGCCTGTATTGAAACCATCGTCAGATCAGAGGATGTAATTATTTGCTCCCCAGCCGACCCCGTTTCTAACCTCACCAGGATATTAATCGCCTGGAAGGTTTTTTTTCTGTATTTCCCGATGTATGGTAGAATCAGATCAGTTTATTTTTATATTTATTTATTATTGGTCGTTTCGGTGGGACAGTTGCAAAGTTCTGTTCTGTGCCAATAATGTGCCTAGAAACTACCCCTGTTGCACCTGCCTGTGCTAACCCGGAATAATTCCTCCTTCTGGTACTGTGCTCATGAACTTGCATCTCCCGCATCAGCGCGTGTTACATTTCTCTGTCTTGGTAATAGTTATTAAGGCTTATAAACGATTAATATAACACTATATTGAGTCTTCTGTTAATTTCAGAACCAGCTTCTTAATACAACACAGTGGTGGTCTCTGTGTTAGTTGGGGAATGGTGACTAGTCTCCTACAAAGTACCTTATGAAGATTGGGAAGAAAGTCTGTAGGAAGAAAGTCTGTAGTGAAAGTAATTAAAAAAACCCCAAACAAACAGTAAAATAAAATAAAAAAAAAACCCAAACCCCAAACCCAAACCAACCAGCCAACCAACCAAAAAACCCCACAACCACAAACCCCCCCATAAGTTTTACATGACCTTAGCTTTATGCGGCTTTATGCTAGTTCTGGTATCAGTCCATTCTAATAATAGAAATAGGGAAAATAGCAGATGTTTTGGGGATCCAAGAAAATCTGTGTTGCAGAAAGAGCTTTCCTGACCATCAAAGTGCAAGCTGTTTTAACAGAGAGTCAGCGGTGGGAGTATCAAGGAAGCAAATTTGGTTCCAAAGTGTTAGACCAAGTTTTCCAGACAAATTAAGAACAGCTTCTCTCTCTCACCCGTTTTTCTTTTATTTGGCCCCTTTACAATATTTGACTCATGATCTTTAATGTATAAATAGTCAAGGAAAAAATGGAGTATACATTGCTCCAAATTCGTAGCAGATTTATTTATTAATGTAGATTTTACCGTGAATGCACGCACGGTTCTCCCACTGTACTGTGTTTCATGTGAATCTGTATTTGCACAGCATCGCTGTAGATCTCGGTATGCATCTGTCTCTGCATGCCTATTGTTTGATGAATACTCGCCATCGTTTATATCAATAAGAAAACAATTTCCCTAGTTTCCTCAGGGCTCACAAAGTGAATCCTCGAATGCAAGCAATTTGAAATAGAAGGTGTGGGGAAAAAACAAATAAACAAGCACAACACCCAAAACCTACAAATGAGGACGAGATTTCTTTCTTAAAGCCTAGAACATCCTCATGTGAAGCTTACGAGTGGTGCAAAGAATACCTTTGGCTAAGAGCAGCGGTTGTATATTCTGAACACAAAATGAGTATTTTTGTACCTGAAAGTATAGATATTTGTGATTAGTACGTGCATGCAATATTCCTACAATTCAGTGCCCACATAAGGACATTTATAATCTATCTTCCCGAATCTTTGTTTATTTAACGATTGCTGTGCTGTGACTATTTTAAACAAACGAAAAACCTGATCTCGGCAATTTCCCTGAAGAGGTGGGGACAGTCCCCGGAGCATGCTTTCCGCGAGCGTGGTGGGGAGGTGGTGTTCAGATGAGGAAAAAGCATCGCCGAAACACGACCTGCCCGGCGGGAAGCACCGGGAAGCGGCCGGGGAAGAAGGCAGCGGCCACCCGTCCCGTCCGGGGCGCCGGGCTGGGCCGCCCGCGGTGGCACCGCGCACTGCCGCCCAGAGACACCGCCCGGCACCGGCGGCGGGAAACGCTCCCAGAAAGGCAGAGAAAAAAGAAATACAGTGGCACCCAAACTCCGTGTTAACCAGCGGAGGGTAATCCTCCTTGAGCCCATCGCAGCAGTTGATTCAGATCACCGAAATCCCGTTCTACGGGTCGGACCCCGTGAGTCCGGTGAGACACACCGCTACGATCTGTGCTTGTACGAGGAGACTGTCCCTGTGCAAAGGTAAAAGTCGGGATCTGTGCCGTCTCCTCATGATAACGATGCAAACTTCAGAATTCGAGGAAAATGTTTAACCAAGCCTCATAAGGATACTTTAAAGGGTACTGAAAACTAAACAAACCTTGGCATATCTTGAAAATAATAATTTGTAAGGCTCAGGGAGTGTATTAGGGAGATCTAATCTGATTTTTTTTTTTTTTTTAGCATATATTTGCTCCCCAGTGGTACTTGTTATCAGCCCATAAAGATACACCAGAAAAGGGCAGTATATGCTGAAATATGCTCAACCTGCATATGGTCTGCTTGGTAATACTGGGTACCACAGTGCAATCTGTTTACCTGGAAATTAGGACCACTGTCTCCTTTAAATGCCTTCTAACTCTGGTGAGACAGGGACAGAGGTAATTAGCTGTCCTCAGACTGCCCAGTAAGCCTTCCATGTATAAATTGCCCATTCATCAGATATAAATTATTTTTAGCATCCTGTCTTCTGTAATAAATGCATGATTATGAACATGTGAAGGGATTAGCAGGGAAAGGTAGTGTAAACCTCACGGTTTTTTTTGAATAATGATGAGCTGTGCCGAGGTCTTACCACCTCCTCAAAAGGATACACGTTGCCAGTTTGCTACCAGCAAACATTTCCTGCACTCCCCTTCGGCTGCTAAGGCAAGACTGATGCACCAACTGTATAAAGAAGAGCATACATACATTGCCTTCTTTGTAATATACCTACGTGAAGAGTTACTGCTTTTCCATTTGCGCTGTACAGAGAGCATAACTGATATAAAAATGGGTACCCAAAACAGATTATCCTGCTAAAAGAGAAGGGTGATTTCTTTGTAAGGGCACCCGTATTCCTCAGCTCTACTCCCATGCTCATCTTTCACAGTCCAAACTAGCATCATCCCACAGCTCTGTAGGATGGTGCATCAGTTCTGCCTGGCACAGCCATCCTCATGAGAAGAACCTCCCCTTGCCATGCTGACTGTCAGGCTGTGCTCTGCCAGGATTTCATATTTATTTATGGCTCCCATTCTGGTGAGCATAGTGACTTCTTGCTCCACGCAGGCTTGCTCAGATCCTGACTCCTTTCTCAAAGTGGGTAAATTACACTTGTAGAGTTTGTCTTGAGCTGATCTGTTCCACACTAAACTTAGCCTGCTGCATGGGGAAATGCCCTGCCCATTCCTGGGCTGGGAGGGAGGCAGGACTGCCTGTGGTGAGCAGCGAGGCTCAGGCGCTTGCATACCTTTAACTTGTTCCATCTCGATTGGGCAGGGGTGATCATCAGCACATTTTGGTAACCTTTGCTTGCTCCTTATAGCTTCTTTATCTAGTTGGACTGATCACCAAGGTCTTGGGAAACCAAACAAATAGCTGTATTGGTTTCTGCGGATAGTCTTTCACCCTGAGCAGCTAAAGCAGGCTCTATCAGCTGCAGCTTGGACAACAACCCTTTCCCCAGACATTGATGCTTCCCAGGGAGATCATCATTGTGCTGGATGAGGAAGGCTAGGAGAACAGGGTTCTTGGGAAATAATTGTGAACAATCACAAGCAAGTACATTGCCCCCCCCTTGTGCATAAACTGTGAAAGCTGTCAAACTTCTTTCTGACAAGCAGTCAATCTTATTTCAAAGGTTTCCACATTCTGGCCAGGCATTACCAAAGTGACCAGAGATTTGGGGTATCCCCATTTTTGAGTGTCCATCTGGACACAGTCTGGTCAATGGGCTTGTTTTCAGCCCTGTACTCAGCTCATGCCCTTCTTAGTTTAGCACACAAAAAGTGAGGTCCCTGGAACAAGTGCTGAGAGAGGTTGTGGAGTCTCCATCCTTAGAATTATTTAAAACTCAGCTGAGCAGGGACATGATCAAGATGCTCTATATTTTAGGTTACTCCTGCTTTGAAAAGGAGGTTGGACCAGAAGCTTTCCAGGGGTCCTCTCCAAACCAGTTTGTTTTAGATTCTGTGCTCTAACAGGCTAAGGCATCAGCTGTGCTCCAGGGTTTGGAGGAAAAGCCTATGATTCTTGCTGGGGAAGGAACCAGTTTCTGCAGAGCCAAGACTAGAATACACTGATCTATTTGAAGACTTCTTTAACCTTCAGCCTGTAGTCATGATGGAGTGGTTCCACCAATGCTGTTGGACTTGCAGAGGGAATTTTGGTCTCCCAAGTGCCCTCTGGATATCTCAGCCCACAGTCAGTTGGGATAGTGCTAGTGAGGACTTAGGATGTGAAAGTGCTGAAGTTCCTCTGAGAGAGCTTGCATTTGGGTGGTGTGTTGCTGCCTTGTAACCAGTGAGAGAGGACTGATGTAGCATATTTGATGCAGCAGAAAAATAACTCCTGCTTCTTTTCTTGTACATTGGAGAATGAGACAGATATCTATAAGGCAGCATAAAATGCCTAGACTATGTCACATTATTCTTTTGTAGTTTTGTTCTCATAGGATGTTGCAAAGAGACCTTAATTTTAGCAGGATCTCTATGAAAAATGTTTCCCAACTCCCCAAGAATCCTGCTCTGTTCACTTTAAGAAGACTGTATCCTCAAATGTCTGTAAAAGCTTTTGGCCTCCGATTTTTGTTAACTTCTCTGCCTTCTCTTTGCAGACATGAATGAGGAGCGCTTGGGTGATGCTAGTGGAGCAGACAATGCTGAGACCTACAGTGACAAAGACACAGACCAAAGGAGCTCCCCAGACATGACGAAAGCCAAAAGCTGCTTCACCCCTGAAAGCCCTGAAATTGTTTCAGTGGATGAGGTTGGCTACGCAGTTCAGAAAAATGGTGGGAGCACAGAGAGCCGTTCAGACAGCCCCAAGTACCACCCAGAACAGAACCACCTCCTGATAGAAGGTCCTTCCGGGACAGTTTCTTTACCTTTCAGTTTGAAAGCCAACAGACCTCCTCTTGAAGTCTTGAAAAAGATCTTCCCTAACCAAAAGCCAACTGTGCTGGAGTTGATCCTGAAGGGGTGCGGCGGTGATCTGGTGAGTGCTGTAGAGGTTCTCCTGTCCAGTCGGTCTTCAGTGGCCAGTGGGGAGAGAACTTCTGCAGAATCCGATGGTCTTGTTTTGCCTTCCAATGGTCACATTTTTGAACACACGCTGAGTTCATACCCTATTTCCTCTTCCAAGTGGTCCGTGGGCTCAGCATTTAGAGTTCCCGACACGCTGAGGTTCTCTGCTGATTCCAGTAATGTCGTGCCAAATCCTCTGGCTGTACCTTTGCAGCACCCTTTCCCTCAGCCACCACGCTACCCACTGATGCTGAGGAACACTTTGGCAAGAAACCAGTCCAGCCCGTTCCTGCCCAACGACGTCACCCTGTGGAACACCATGACGCTGCAGCAGCAGTACCAGCTGCGGTCCCAGTATGTCAGTCCTTTCTCTAGCAACTCAGCCAGCGTTTTCCGAAGCTCGCCTGTCCTTCCTTCCCGCTCGTCAGAAGATCCTAGGATCTCAATCCCTGATGACGGGTGTCCTATTGTGTCTAAGCAACCAATTTACACAGAAGATGAGTATGATGAAAGGTCTGATTCTTCAGACTCAAGAATACTCAACACATCTTCTTAGATTGACATTCAACACGTGATAACAATGTGATACTTGCAGTGCAGCTGAACTACTGGGCCCTAAGAGGAGGGACATGTACTCTACAAAACCCTTGCAATTGTATTAAAAAGTGACTTTGCTTGGTATTGTACTATAGCAATAAAGACATAACTTATTTAATTTCTTGCACTTCACTGGATAATGCCAAATAGCAATACTCTGGCTTTAGTGCTGAGTGTGTGTTACAAAGGAAGACTTTATGGCTATCAGTTATGGGACTCTGGAAGACTCGTAATGGAAACAGAAGCCCAAGGTCTACTTTGTTCCTTAACTCAGAAAAATGGGGATGTTAAACTAGAATACTTGAATGCTGTTTTATAAGAGAGAACTCCTCAGGACATAAGAAATCAAACAAATGTAGTTCAATTGCAAATGGACTAAAACAAGGACCTTACAATCTTACACCAGTGATCACCCTTGCAGTGAAAGAAAAGGCAGAAGAAAGAAATACGCACATGAAACTATCATGAGCTGCTTCTGTGCCATTTGAGCTTGGACACTTTTCAGACAAATAATATTAAGAGTTATTCTTTTCCCATGGCTAGGTCAAAACGTGTAATGTCAGTGTAAAACCAATTACAGCTATGAATTGCATGAAGTGTATTGTGAAATGAACACCAGATTAAGCATTGTCAGGTTAATGTAGCATGCTAAGGACTCTAGAAAAATAAACTAAGATGATGATCTTGGTTTATGTCATTTATACTGGGCAAATAACATTTCTGAAGATAGAGAGCTGATTAGTCCTCAGTCAGGGTTAAAATGTCCAGCTCCAGCAACTGCAGTCAAGGGAAGCTTCTTTTTCCAAGTCTGAGTTCTGCTTCCCTGTCTTGTAGCTTGCAACTGAGATTAGGCAAATGGTGTCATCAGGGAAGCTGAGGTCTCTTGAGTATGTACTGCAGACACTTCCAAGGTCGGCTGAGTAAAGCAGAGCTTGCTACAGTCACAGCAAGCAGGAAAAAAAGCTCTCCTGATGCTTCAGAAGTGTCTTTTTTTTTCCTATACTGTAGAAGTAGAAAAAATGAAATAGGATGTAATAGCAGGCATTTCTTTAAAATAATATTTAGCCAAATGACAACTTCCCTAAATCTAGAAAGTAATGGTTTGAATAATTTATTGCATGTTTGCATGCATTGATTACACTGCATATCTTATGTGTGTCAGAGTAACTTTAGGAATTGCTTCTGATGAGGAATGCCACTAAACTAATTCTCCACTTAGAATGTTTGTTAAGGTTTTAGTGCCATTTTTTCAACCGTTCACAAGTGACCGCATCTGCTTGACAGTTGGTTTTTCCAAAAAACACCTCTGAATGCAGATGAAATGGCTGTCAGGCCTGTCAGGTGTATGGATTAGTCCCATACCTCAAAAACAATTGAGGCTACCCTGAAGTTGGACTCTAAAGCAGATGGGCTTTAAAACTGTAATATATATCAGGCATGTTATCTGATGTCATTGCTGATACAAATGCCTGTGTTCTTATTTAGCTTTTCATATTTTGTAAGGTTTGTGCACCCAGTGAATCTTGCATTTTATAAGGATACTGAACACGCACAAAAAGGAGAATAAAATAATGATTTTATTTTCCTTAGGGGATAAAATGAACAGAAAGATACTTTTTCCTGCATAATTTTCCAGCCTGTTCAGAAAAGCAATTTGTTGGTAACGCCACAGAACAAAGACATAAAGGCAGGGGAGGAAGGAAAGAAAATAAATGGCTTCCTTTATGGAAGTGTAAATGTGAAAACATCTGGAATTTTCATAAACACAGAATTACAGTTTTGTACTGACAGATTTGCCTGCACTCACATGGCACTTGTAAACAAATTCATCTTCCAGCTACTCCAGAGAGAAAAGTAATAAGCAAAATAGGCTTGATCTTGAAAACAGAAAGGGATGAGGTGGTAAAATACTGTGCTCCAAAGTCATGGAGAAATTCAGTGTCAAAGGCTAGAAAAGAGCAGATAGGTCCAGGAGCTCTGGTTTTGAGCTCACACATCAAGCAGATTTCCCTCCAGCAAAAACCTTTCTATAGGCATCCCTGTACATTGAATTAAACTTTTTTATTTTTATTTTTTTTTTTCCTACAGAGGGTGAATCATCTCCAGCAGAAAGACCAAACAGTGGCCCCTATGACAGCTCATAGTGACCTTACACACTAGGGCCTGTGGGTTTTCAGAGAACAGAATTTTGGCATCTTGGAATTGGGACACATCTTTCAAAGAAGGTGGCCCTTGGGTAAATTGGAGTGAACTATTATCACTCGAAACACTTGTGGTGAAAAATGCAGATTGCATGGTATGAATTTTTAAATTAGAGCTCTTTTGATGATAAACTGTTTTCTGAAAAAGCAATCCTTGTCCAGTGTTAAAAAATATCTTTTCACTCAATTCATAGTTATTGTGTTGTTTGTTTTTTTTTTTTTTAATAAAGTAAACCTAAACATGTTCAAAATCAAAAATGCAGGTTTTGATGTTGAACAATGGTTTTTGTTTGACCACACAATATTTTGGCTATCCGGAAGGTCAGTTTTTTAAAAGATATGGATTGGCCTGCAACGATATCTTTGAGAAATTACTTTATTCACCCAGCTGTTATTTTCCAGGCTGTCACTACAGGCAAATGTCATTTTTTAACTTCTTGCTGCCACAATGCAAGGATCCCTTGGCATTCTGGCAGGACCTTTCTGCCCGCACAGTGCTGGGACCTGTTCCGCAGACCCTCGCCGTGCTGGTGCGGGATGCCCACCCGCTCTCACCCTGGCAGCGTGGGCAACCCAGGGGCGAGGGAGCCTCTCTTCTGCAGGAGCCCTGGGCGTCTCACCCAGCCGGGGCCAGAGCAGCCAGGCCAGAGCTGGTGGGCCCCATCCTGGCTCAGGCCGTGTTTGGCCGGGGTCGGCGACAGCTGTGCCACCGCAGCTGGAAGCAGCAGGGCTGTGTCCTGAGCCGTGCAGCACCCTTTCCCACGGCGCCGGCGTCCGGGAGAAGGCCTGCGGGTACGGCACCCAAACCCTGCGTTTTCTGGCTCCATCTTGTGGTAAAAACCGGTATTTCCATGTCGGAGCAAATGCTGCGTGCTGTGGAAGAGAGAAAACGTGTGGGTGAGGAGGGGTAAAGCTAGAGGCGTTGCTGCTCAGAAACCCCCAAAACGGAAAAAATGAATTTAAGCATCATGAAAGATGGCTTGATCCTGGCGAGGTCTCTGCTGAAGCCCAGAAAATCCCAGAAACCAAGGGGTCCTTTTTTTGGGAGGGGGTGGGGGTGGGGGGGAGTAGGGGAGGGGGCAGGGCTAGAGCAGCTGGGTCTTTCTTGGAGCAAGAGACCATCACCCCTTGCCCCCTGCACAGTTCCTGCTCCTGGTTGAGCAGCTGCACGGGTGCCTCTCTGGGGTGCCCCGGGGCTGCTTTTTTCTCCTGTCAGGCAGGTGCTTTCACTGTCAGCTCTCCCTGGGTGCACACATAACCCATGGGCAATGCCACGGGAAGCTCCCTCTGCTTCTCATCAGCAGCGGTGCGGGCCCAGCAGAGACCAGAGCAGTGCTCCTCAGAGGCTGGCTGCTGCCCCAGAGGCACGCTGCTTAATCCCTGCTCGTTAACCTCTAACTGTGACAAGGTGGATAAGGCCAACGATGATGTAAACAAGAACAATAATAATTTCTTCCTCAGAGGAATGCTGTGGAGAGCCCTAACGCGATGATCACGTCCTCTGACATACCTGTAGATAAGGGAAGAGTCAGGGTGGGAGGTAAGCACAGTGCGATGAGGATGTCCTGCCCCAAACGCCCCCCTGCTTTGACTTTGCCGGTGGTTGCGCTGCCCCCCTCGGCGGTCCCCGACTTGCCCTCCTTATAGGGCTGAAGGGCCACCTCTGCAACATTTGTTGGATGCTTGGTGAACAGGCTCACCTCACATTTGTGCTGACATCTTTGAAAAATGACTTTGATTCTCTCAGTATACTGTTTCAGTGATTCATTCTTTATGTGCGTTTATTCAGTGGACGTGAGTGGGGAAATAAGATTGATGCTAAATTTATATGTTAATTTTAATATTGAAGCTATCCTGTATTTGAAGAATAAGATCAATTCTTCAATTTCATTTCTTACGTGATATTGCATATTGTCATTACTGGAAAATAAAATTATTTCTGAATGCATACTATCCAAACTTCAATTTTACTGGACATATAACTCCGAAGCATCATTCTTCTCCCTTCCCTATAACAACTAACTTAATACAGTATTTTAACGTTCTGCCACTGGAAGGTAACAAAGACAAGTCTTTTCACCCTAAATGGTGTTTCGTTAATATGTTTCTTGCAGCATTCTGCACTGTCATGGGCAGATTTGGTGCATGACTCAGCAACTCCCTGCAGGCTGTTGCATGTCTGATACAACAGGAATCTCAGTTAAGAGTTGCGTCCCTCACTAGAGATTAATTCCATTCATTTCCACAATAGCAGCGGTGCTTGAGAGCCATAGCCACAGTCATGCGCCAAGCATGCCTGTATACAGAATGAATCTGGACCTTAAGTGGAGAATCAAACCTTTAGAGCACTAGCAGGAAGCAGATCCTGTAGATGATGGATACAGACCATCACACGCACAGAAATATTTGGCACCTACAGCAGGAGATGTACTTTTAAGGAGGTCTGCTGCCAGCGGTCTGAAGCTGCAACAGAGAAAAAATATTTGGGAGTGAGGTTTGCTATTTTTTGTATTTGCAAGCTGTGCAGGTGATTATGGTGAGGGATGGATAGCAGGAACCTCTTTGCAAGGTTACATCCTTCCTTGTCCACTAACCTGAGGAAGATCACATAGGTCAGTTTGAATTTCAGGTGTCTCTTTGTCCCTCTCTATGAGATAAAGATAGCTGCTACAAGGATTTAAAGGTTATTATCCAAAAATTCTGAAAAACTACAGTGCTCTGTAAATATGAGAAGAGCATAGTATTTACCAAAGCATGTAGTATAAGGTTTTGTTTCTAATTTTTCCTCTCCCAGAGAGGCTACAGCTTTTCAATAGCTTAGCAAGAGAGCTCAACAAGAGTTTCCCTGAAAAGCTGAGGTTAGGATAATCTTGAGATAATCCTGAGTCGGCCACTGTCATACAATGGCTAAAAGTTGTGAGAACTAAGGTAAACACTGCTTGGGTTCTTTCCATTTGTCGTATTTCTGAGCCTATAGACCTCATACATTCCACCTTTCTCTTCTGTGACCCCCAGATAAAACCAGAAATCTTGTGATGAAATTGTACTAATTGCCCTTCTTTTCCCTAAGTGCAGTGAATACATGACTCAGCAAAAGGCTGAGGAAAAGTGAGAAAGTAGAATTTAAGACATGAGAAAGTCTATTCTTTCTTCTAAGCCCCTGTGGCCCCACTTGTGCAGCTCAGGCAGGGAGGTCTGCAGGCTCAGGAGGAGCTGGTCTCCTCCTGGTCTCTCTGAGGGAGGTGGGCACACACTGGCACTCCTCCCAGAAGCATGCATGTCAGCTTGGGGGCTGCAGCCCCCCTGGGAGTGGGTACATGTCGTAGGAGAAAGGCAGTGCGAGAGTGAATAGTGTTAGCAGCACCATGATTGTGAAGGCGCTGTGGTAACTAATCAAGAAGACACTTTCCTGCTTTGATGCATGCAGCAAAGCTCAAATCCCCTTTCAGAAACATTGTTCTTTGGACTCTAGTCTGCCTGCCTTGCTTGCACATTGCTGAGATTGCTTCTTGCTACTGTGAATATGAACTGAAAAGACTGAGATAAAACTCAGCATATACAGAGAAATATAAAAGAGACACCGAAATACACAGAAATAAGGAGAGATGTATTTTCTGGTTACTTGTCAAATCTAGATGTTTTTATCATTTATAAGGGCTGCATGACTGATGTGACAAGGGATGCAGAAGCAATCCTGATGGGGCATTATACCTGAGAGAGCGCTGCAGTAAAAATTTAGGTTCCTGTTCCTCTACCTCTGCATGCTAATCTCTTGTTTTACTCACCAGGACCAGACTCCTGGAGGGTGCTCCAAGCTGTTCATGTATCACAACTAGCATCTTCTCTGGGAACAGAAATCGATGGGTTCTCACTTTGAAGCTGTCTTGTTCCCCAGTAAAATAAGGGCTATGCTTAATGTCTGGTTCAGCTACATATTATACGTGCTGAAAACCAACACTTTCTCAAGAAGAACAATCTCTAAAGTACAGAAAATTGTTCTACATGGCTTGATACTTAGTGCAAAATCCTTTCCAGGAAACTTTTAACACCCTTTATAGATTTGGCCCAGCTGACTGCTAGATTTTACGTTTTAAACTATGTGGCTTAGTCACTAGTACAGTTATGGTCAACTACATGTAAGTTACAAATTTTATTCATTGCTCATTCCTCTGTAATTTCTTTTTTTCTAGGAATCTGCAGAGGTATAATCAAGAGGGACATTCAGCCACATGTATTTTGCTTCTTTTAGCTCCATTGCCAAATAATTCATAGTCAGGGACAGGGGAGTGGTGGGGAGAAGTGAACTTATTTTGAATTTTTGTCAAAAACATAAATACTTCAAAACATAGGTGATAATATTTCTGGGGGTCCAAAGGGAGGAGGGGATTGGTTCATCTTACCCACACATATCTCCTTCTGCTATTCTCATCTATGCTGGGTGAACACAGAACAGGCATCAACAGGCAACAGACTGCAATCCTTGTGAGCAAGAGGGGATTGGGCTGGATTTGAGGTTGCTTTGCAGAACTTTGAAACAAGGAGCTAGGGAGAGGATGATTTCTGACCTTCGGTGGCTTCTGGGGAGTGGTGGTTTCCCAGGCCCAAGCCTGCACTATCAGCGCCCATGTTGCTATTGCCTCGAAAAGGGAACAGAGTGATCTTTAGCAGGAGTCAGGAGGTGAGAGAGGCTGGTCTCACTGCCTGGCTGTGCTTGCTCTTCCTTCCTCCCTCAGAAAGCTCACTGCATGAGGTTTTAGCAGATTTGCGTGATGTATGGATACAGAAAGCTATGACTAATTCCCCAGGTGATCAGTATATATTTAACATCCGAAATCTCAAGCAAACATCCTGCTTGTTGAATTATTGTCTAGCATTCATGTGTTTCCTGATTTGGCCATCACTGGTGGCTGCTGTTTTAACAGGTTTTCACTTTTTCTGCTATCCTGTTGGTCTGGCAATAGAAGAAATAACTGTGGTTGTAGGTGTGGTGAGAGGCAATAGAGTCAATGTCATCCTGCTAGTGATGGCTGTACTGTGCCTCCTCATTGCCTTTACAGCACTGCTCCTCCAGTTTTTTACACACTTTCCAAGGCCTGAAAGCACAGGCCAACACCTGGTTACCGTGTTTTAATTCATCTGCAACTGATTTAAAATTACTCCCTGAAGGAACTTCTATTGCTTTTTTGTTTCTCCAGCACCCCAAAAAAATCACTGATGCTGAAGAACTGGTTTGTGACTCTAGTCCTTCAGCCCAGGGCTCCCGCCTCCTCCCTAAATTGGCAAAGTAAAAGTTCAGGCGAAAATGTGAACGGTGTGTTCAAGATATTTGAGAGCTCCTTGGGAAATGGGTTATATTTTTCCCTTCCAAATGTCTGGAATTGCAACTGTCTTTGAATGCATCCCTGAGCCGAGCTTAGAGGAGAAAGCGTCGGTCACAAATGACTAGCACATACTATTCAGATGTGTATCTAAAGTAAACGCTGCCTTGCACAACTTGACCTGGACATCAAAGGCATGGCCTTGTCTTCACATAAAATAAGGCAGTCTGGCGGTATTTCTGCCAAATACTGGATGGATTTGTAAGAGCTAAGGAGCGGTATTTCATTTGAGATGGGAACCAGAGCGAAAGCGACTTTTCGACCCCGGACCGCCGCTCCCTCGAGCCGACGGCCCCACCTAGTGTCCGCGCGGCCGCAGCGCGCGCTCCCGCCGGCTCCGCCCCGCCCGGCGCGTGCCGGGGGTCGCGGGGGCTGGGTGACACCGTGGGAGCGGGCGGGAGGGTCCGTCCGTCCCTGATTCCGCGGTGGGTGTGGGGTCCGCTCGCGGGGCGGCGAGGGGCCGAGGGCTCTGAGCGCCCGTGTCTGCAGACCTGAAGGCCCGAGGCGGCACCGCAGGCGCCGGTTTATCCGCAGTCCCGGCCCTTTCGCGGGGGCTTCCCCTGCGCGGTGGGAGAGTCAAGCCCAGTGCGTTTGTGAAGCTCGGGTTGCTAGAGCAGCAGTCTGGCCAAGGGAGGCCTCTGCGGAGGCAGGTGTTCGGGAGGTCGGTGTCAGTGGCCCCCAGGGCTGGCCTGGCGGGGCAGCGAGCGCTGCTCGGGCATCACTGCACCTACGCGAGGGGGCACGGCGGCCGGGCGCGGAAGCTTGTGCGAGGCAGCGGCTGCTTTACAGAGCCTCTGGGAAGCATCAGTGCAGCCAGCGCACAGAAAACCATTTCTCCTCCTGGGTGCCAGCACTTTTGGTGTAACTGCCCTGTGTCCACCAGCACACGAGGGAGGGAAATAAATGGCGCTTGCAACACACTCTGAAAATCAATAAACGACGATGACAGTGTCAGGTTTTGTTGATTGAAAATGGCTGGTGCTGTGAACTCCTGGAAGAAGTGCTCCGTAACGCTAAGCTGCCAAATGTTGCTCCCAGTTTCGTTGCTGGCTAGATTTACTGTGCGGACTGATATAAAATGCATTACAATAGTCGAAAGCATGGGTGGTGAAGGCTGGGTCCTCTGTCAAGAGAGAGGTAAGTCTTTTAGCAGTATATACAATAAGCCAAGCTGTTTTCGGATAGCCACCCCAAAAGACCCTTAGATTACGTACCTTCTTCATAATTTGTAAGCAAGTTATGAATCATAAATACTGGATGAAATTTCCCCATTGTTTGTGAGTGTAAGTGATTTATCCTGTATTGTTCTCTGGGGATGCCAATCTGGTGGAAAAGATGTGGCCTTGACTTTCCTGTCATACCTGAATGTTGCTTATATCTGTGCTTGAGGTTTTATCCAGAAGTTACCCCAGTAGAGAAAGCCAGTTCTCTGAGCAAGTGAATGAAGGCCCCTGCAATCAGCCATTGCCACAAAAAGCTGGCTAGCTGGCTTCTTCAAGAGGAACACAGGCAGTTTAATGTGCTCCTTGTACAACAATGATGTATTAATACAATATTATGTCTTTTGTTAGAAATTTTTCTTGTAGCACTCCAGTTGCCTTCCTTCTTGCTTGACCCTGCTGCAATTCCTGTAGAAGCGAATGTAACCTGTGAGGCTGGAGCTGTTCAAAAGGTTGTCAAGGAGGCCATTTCAACAGGTTAAGGTCAAGAAAGATGTCATTATGTGCTACCACATTTCAAGCACTAGGAAGAATTCTTCATTAGTGAAGGTCAGCTTTAAAGGCTTGTATTGCAATGCTACCTTAATCCTGCCTAGGATCAACAACAGCAGGTGTGGTGATGATGATGAAGAAGAAGAAGAAGAGGAAGCAGCAGTGAAAGGTGAAAGCAGGACTGAATCAGGGTGAGATTTTCCTTCCACAGTAAGGGGCCACTGTACCCTCTGCTTCTACTTGTGAAAAAAAAGAATGGAGATGGGAGTAAATCAAGTCCTTGGGTTTGATCCTTGGGTTCAGTTTTCATTGATGAAATGAAGCAAATCAGAGAACAGATCCAAACTATGCAGCCTTGGGGATTCTGCATATGAGTCAGTATTATCTGCTGGCTGGAGCTACTGGCAGCTTTTGCACTGAGGCAGAGGTAGTTTTAGTGTCACATTTGACATAAGACCCAGACTGTCATACTGTATTTTTGTTCCACCCCATATAATGTTTTACGTTCCTCAAGAAACAAGATGAATATTTCTTGTTTTCTAATGTTATCCTTTTTCATTAACGTGTTAGTTGCTGCTTACTAACTGCTCCTTTCCAGATATGTGACCTTAAAATCGCAAGGTATCTTTTGAACAGATCCTCAAGTGCCTATACATTGCCTTCTCGGCATGTATGTTTCACTACTAATTAATTAATTGACTCATAACCAAACACAATCAGATTATTAACATCACTATCCATTAATAATGGCATTGGAAGACAGCTGCAGCAGGAACTACCAAAGTCACCAAACTCCATCTAGTGGGAAAAAATCAGAAACAACACAAAAAAATATTCAGTAGTGTCTGCTTGCTTATGCATACGTCTTGCATGCATATGCATACACACACATACACACACAACTTCGCTTTGAACTCCTCTTTCTCAAAAAGTCAAAGATGTCAAAGGTATTTTGTTTATCCTATTTGACTGTGGAAGGGGGCCCTACAAAATAAAGGAGGAATACTTGAGGAAGCCAAACCTTTGGCTCATCAAGTGTCTCAGGGTTTCAAGACGCTTGATACTGACTTTCTCCCTTATCATTCAAGAGACTTATTCTTTCTCTCAGCTTTTACAGTGTATGTCACCAAAATATTTTTGGCCACTGCGCAGTACAATGGTGACAGTGGGGGAAAGTTAACTAATGTCTGATCTGTCTAGAGATGTCTGGCAACGTCAGCAGTCTGTGATATATGCGGGATATGTGCCCTTTTAACTTAGGGCCTCTCGTGCTGCTGGATCACTAGCTTTTTGATATGAAGAAACAAGCCTTTTTCTCAGTTACCTTTGCCTTGGACATTTCAAGTCCTTCTTTTGAAACTTATTACTTTGAACTCTCTTGGTTGTAGTCCATACTAGATTATCTCTGTGCGGTGTATCAGAGGATGAGCTGTAAGTCTGTCTGGAAAGTGAGACTAATGCCAGATACAGAAGTTTGTTTCACATTCTCAAATTACAACCCTTTTGTAGTCAAAACAAAGTGCCTGTGTTAATGCCCACTGTATCTAGTGGAATGAAGATTTTCCTAGGGTATCTTTCTCTTCATGCCAAACAATCTGTGTTACATCTTGCCTGTGGAGCTGCCCTCTTGATGGGCTTGAAATTCATCCTCTGTGCCTTAAAAATATCCTAACTGTGCTGCTGTCTGGGATGTGCTAAGGTCTCAGTATTGAAGTGACGGAGAGGTTTGTGAAAAGCTGCTTTTTCTGTTTTCTTTACTACATATAGGCAAAGTGCCTGCTTAAAAAAGCCTACCTCTCTGCTTACTATTTCTGCTAGTAGAGCTGAACAGGTTAGTATGAAACAATAAGTCGTGCTCCATGTCTAAAGTAGACTTTATGTTTAGAAATATATATGTATTAATATAAGTTTTAGAAATCCAGTTTAGGCACTGGTCCTTTTGGTTGTGGACTTGTGATGCTAGGTGTGCTTGGGCTTAAATATCATGCCAAATGTCTTGGGTGAACAGGAGCAAATGCAGTTACCCAACACATGTTAGAATACAAGCAGGACTGTGAGCTTTTTGTGTGGATGCTTAGGACATCAGTGTTTTGGAAGACAGTTTCTGTGGAGAAGCTGGTTGCCTGTCTCCAGCATGCAAGACTTTGGGGAAAATAAGTTGTGTAAGTGACTGTAGATTGATTTTCTAATCTCATATTGTGTTCCTTCTCAATAGATCCCACTAGTGCTCTTTCTGCATAGAGCTACTTTGCTCTGGTTTGCTTTGAGTTTGAGTAGGATCTTCGTTTTACTGAATGACTGCTTTGCTTTATGTTTGCCTACTTCTGAGATCTTTGGCTGACCCAGAGACCCATCAAAGGTATATTTAATAAAGCAGCATTGCATTACAGTGAAGTGAGTTCACCATGTAACACTTCAGTGGTGCACAAAAAATGAAGACTGAACCAAGGACAGTAATACCTTGGATGTGGCCTCAAGTGAATTTCCTTATGGACTTCACTGCTGAGTGTGGAGTTTTCTGATTTTCCCATTAAGAATAACATTTTTTGGAACACATCCTCTTTTTCGTTCAGTAGTGATATTGCACTAACATACAACACAGGGTGAAGTTTATGTTACCAAAACTCATTCCTTGACATGAGTGTCAGTACGTTAATATTGTTGTAGGGATTTTGTGGAGAACTCTAGTGCAGATTGTTTTACCACAAGAAGCTTTTCTTAGAACTTTCCTTCATGCTGCTTAAAGTATTTATGTTCACACAAAATAAATCCCCTCACCTGTAAGTAAAATACTTTTTTCATAAAAAGTGGCCTGTTCTTGAACTGTCTTTCCTGTGCCACGATTTCTGATTCTCTGTCACTTCCCTATAATAAAGCTGCTGCTTTATAATGCTCGGGGTACCTTAAAAGGGTAGTGCTGTGTTTATAACTGAGCATGGTTTGCACTGGTAAAAGTTCGAATTCTTTGTCATGGGCAACTAAAAATAAAACACTGAAAAATGTAATAAACAGATGTTCTGCCTGCCACAGGAGTTCCCAATTTCTGCAGTATTTATATCACAGAACTGTCCCTTTCTTCATATGATCAAGGTTCTTTTTTTTATTAGAGATGTGCCAAGCCATAAAGACCATTTCAGACTCTTTAGCTGTGTCTGTTACCTTTACATGTGAGAAGCAGGAAATGACTGCAGAGCACAGCATCCTGCAAAGGATTATGATTGGACTTCCATGCTTGTATTTTGGCATTGCACAGAGGCTGCTGTCAGGTTTTAGGGTTGCAGTGTGCGAGGTTCAATACAGAATGCAAGTTAGCAAGCTGCCACTCCTAATGTTACAGAGCTGAAGGATCACTTGCCTGACTGTGCAAAAATGGCTTTGCCTGAGAACAGACTGTAAGAAGTGATCATTGTACTACTGATTTTGATCATTCTTGTCTGATGTGCTATGAGGTGGCAAAGTGATCTGCAGTGCTAAAGTGCCTTGCCACATGCTGATCTAGCTTCTCTGTAACAATAACAAATTGGTCACTCATACCAGCACATCTGGCTTGTGCTGGGTGTGTTATTTATGGCAGTTCAGATGCTGACATGGTCTGACAGATGAAAGGTAGACATGCTATGATGACACGCTCTATATTGTAGCATCTGACATGGACTTGAAAAATAGTCCTTTAGATGTTGTTGTTTTTTGAGTATCCCAAATTGCCTCTTAGCTTTGTAGTTGAGAGCAGCAGCACTGGTAGCACTGCTTTCATTCACTAAAAAAATAAAATCACAACAGTCCTTAAAGTATGGTTGCAGATGGTTAAATTAATATATTGAAAATCTTCTTGCACCCACCAAGATATAGAGTGGCCATCGTTGGCTTTCAAGTTAAAACAGCATTTCTTTTTATCTGCCAGCATGGCAAGATCAGCAAGACCATGCCTGCTTCAGCAGGTCTTGCTGATCATGTGTCTCAAGCAATTGAGAATGTGCTTGAGACACCGAATTGAACACAGGAGAAAATGACTTTGTCCATAGATTAGATGATATGACCAGGAAGACACACAAACAAATTCAGTTCATGCGTATGTATATTTAACCAAAATTGTCTCAGTCAGATTACACAGACATAACTCACTATAAAAATAGGGTCTGTAGAATGAAAATAATTAAATGGCAATCTGGAAGTGGTTTTGATGCTTCTTTACTGATTGTAACCGTCCATTTGAGTTCATACTGTGGAGAAGAACTTGGGCGTATTAGCGGATGGAAGACTGACTGTGAGCCAGCAATGTGCGCTCATAGCCCAGAAAGCCAACCGTATCCTGGGCTGCATCAAGAAAAGTGTGGCCAGCAGGTCGAGGGAGGGGAGTCTCCCCCTCTGCTCCACTCTCATGAGACCCCCCCTGCAGTGCTGTGTCCAGCTCTGGAGCCCCCAACATAAGAAGGACATGGACCTGCTTGAGGGGGTCCAGAGGAGGCCATGAAGGTGATCAGGGGGCTGGAGCACCTCTCCTGTGAGGACAGGCTGAGAGAGTTGGGGTTGTTCAGCCTGGAGAAGGGAAGGATCCAGGGCTACCTCATAGTCGCCTTCCAGTACTTAAAGGGGGCTACAGGAAAGATGGGGAGGGACTCTTTTATCAGAGAGTGTAATGATAGGGTGAGGTGTAATGGTTTTAAAATAAAGAGGGTAGATTCAGATTATATGAGGAAGAAATTCTTTCCTGTGAGGGTGCTGAGACACTGGAACAGGTTGCCCAGAGAAGTTGTGGCTGCCCCCTCCCTGGCAGTGTTCAAGGCCAGGTTGGACGGGGCTTTGAGCAACCTGATCTAGTGGAAGGTGTCCCTGCCCATGGCAGGGGGGTTGGAACTAGATGATCTTTAAGGTCACTTTCAACCAAAACCTTTCAATGATGATGATGGTACTTACGAGGTTTGCAACACATACACTTCAACACACAAGGCCAGCTCAACTCATTGTAATTACATCAGCTACTACTGTTAGCATGCCTGGCTGCACAAATCATTTGTGTTTCTAGCTACTTTAAGCTGTGCTGAAAAACAAATGAGGAATCAGGTTCATGGCTCTACCAGGGCCTGCTCTGCTAATTATTAATTGCTAACGACTGTATCTGGAATACTGAAGGGTAATCCCATGCATACATTCAGGATACAAAATTGTTGTAGGGTATTTGCCAAAATCAGCATGACAGAACAGTTTCAGAATTGACAACTACTGAAGATGATCACAGGAAGCAACTGATTTGCTGGAAGGTGAAGATGACATTTGTTTTTGCATTATTTATGTTGTCATACTTGCGGATTTCTGTGATGAAATGTTTAAGACTGATAGTAAGAAGGCAAATATTAGCCTATCAGGCCAGGTCTGAGGTGAAGGAGGATGGGATGGGGAGGAAAGGTGTGTGCAAGTAAGACAGCTGTTCCTGAGAGTTGTGAGGTTGTCAGGTAATGAGAGAGGAAGCTTACATGAAAAAAGGAAATAGAGCTGCTGTTGTCTTCTGGAGGTCCCAGTGCTTCCTTGAAAGAAGTATGTGGGACAGGTGGCCTTCTCACACACTGCTGAAGGGCAGGAAACTTCAAAGAATTTCTCCAGGGAGACACATCATCAAGGAGCAGAGCTGAGGTTTTTCTGCTATTTGGTGCATGGAAGGATCAGTGCATTGGATCTGGCTATGCAAAAATTTAGCCTCTCTTTCTATCGTTTCTCCTTGGCTCTTTGAGAAAGGCTGCAGCTCTTTCAGAAGTTTGCCCCCCATGCTGATTTGAATCTCAGGTTTGCAGAGAGGAACGTTTCCTTGGTGGCTGGTATAGCATTGCTTGGGGAGAGGGTGCTGTTTGGGTCAGGGGAAGGAAACAGCCCTATCAGTTCCTCTGCCTTCTCTTCTGTGGAGGAATTTCACTGAAAGATGTGTCTTACCCATCTCTCACCAAACTCCCTGCTCCTATCTTCCCTGCCAGAGAAGCTGTGAAGAGAAAGTGCCTGCTTGCTCACACTGGTGCTTCTCCACCTCTCTCCACCTCTCTCTCCCTCAAGAGATACTTTGGAGGGACCTTTGATGTGGGATTCCCAGCATGACCCTGGGCTGGTCTGGAGCATGGTCCAGCCGGGTCTCAATGTTGGGTGGGTGTCCCCCACAGCCCCTATCAGAAATGAATTAGAATGTTTCCTTCTTGTAAGTGATACTTTTTTGAGTAAACATCCCTGGGTTCCTGTGATGTGTAACTAATGGAGTGCTAAACTCTCAGGGCTGGTTTAAGACTCAGAAAGTACACGTGTTGCCAATCCATCATGTTCCTAATACTAATTAACATAGCAGGGACACAATAAAGCCCCAGAACCTGCACACATTACCCAGCTCACATTACCACTCTATAACAGTCTCTCTATTGACCTAACAAAAGCACACATTGGAAAAATGAGACGTGGTCTCTTCTGACTCAGCTAGACCTGTTCAGCCAAAGAAGAGAGCTGAGGACTCTCATTTATTATTGTCCATTATTATTCTGGTATATCATGGAACAGAGTTCTCAAATCATATACAATGACTTTTCTACCTTGCCATCATTTGTGTGTGTTACATGCTGCTGGGCAGGCAGCCCTAATGCAGGCAGAACAGCCACTGACTTGTGGAGAGGTGTGATTGCGTTGGAGGGCATGTTCTGCTCCCGCACAAGTAAAAGGAAGACCTTATTTGTTGACTTACATCCCTGATATTTGCAATTCAGTTACAATGAAAATCTTATTGTTCTTAAACCTTTACTAACATAATTGTCTTTTGTTCCCAGGCTTAAACTAGTTCCTGTGTAGACAAAAAAAGTAACAATTTGATTAAAATTCATTCTTGGCTAGATGAACATTTGTTTTTAGGTCCCAGAAAAATTTTCCTCGTATTAGAACACATTAACATCCCTGTAATAAGCTCGTGTTAATGTATGGCAATTCCACTGATTTTAAGAGATGCATGATGTACAGCCAAAGAAAAGCTGGAAGGAATCTGGACAGCAAGAGATTAGCACATTCATGGTGCAGTGATCCCTAACTGCATGCAGGCCGGCTTTGTGGAAGTTGGGGGCAAGCTGCCGTTTACTTCCACAATTTCATGGTTAAGATTTTATGGTGCCTCTGGCTGAAATCAGTAGAGTTCACTCACCAGAACTTGGGGCTGGGGTGTATCTGCTGTTGTTGCATATCCTTCAGTGGTCTGTTTACGGAAAGCAGTAGTTTAATCATTATGGCATGAAATTATGTAACCTTGTTGAAGTGATGATAAGTTTTGTCAGCACACCACTACAAACAGCTAGGTCCTTGGGCACATTCTCATGTTTCCTTACTTCTTGGTTAAAAATTTTGATTTTTTTTTTTTTTTTTCCTGAACCAGCTGTTAGGGTGTGTCTTGCTATCATAAATATATTTTGAAAGAGAAGAGGGAGCTAGTCATTTATAGCTATATATCCTCCAAATTCTGTGTCACCCAGGTCTCTAGTATGTGGTTAAAGCAGATGGTATCAACTGGTTGGACAATCTGCCTGAGGTGTTGGTGTTTCTGTGCTGAAAATTTCCCCTACAGTCCAGGAAAGCAGGCCCTAATGATAAAATCCTTCAATTGGGAGTCACAAACATGGAGATGTACAGCGCCAGTGCAATGTCAGAAAGGCAGTGCTGCTCTAGCCCAGTGGCACAGCTCCTCTTACCTCCTCTCTGAGGTGAATAGTTGAAGAAGAACCAGTAAGAAACTCTTCAAGCCCAGTGGGTCATACTGCCAGTGAACTGGTCATGCAGGCAGGCTGAATCTCTGAACCGCGTGTTGCTTCTCTTTTAGGTCAAAACAAATTAAATATGGGCCTTACTCAATTTCCCCTACAGTCAACACAGGAGGTTTTCTGTTGACTTCAGCAGAGCTGGTTAAAGCCCTTTACTCCTTAGAATCAGTTAATTTTATGCACTGGGTGGTTTGACACTTTGCATAGTTGATATCATGTTGGATGGCCAAAGACCGCAAATTACTGAAGTGTCACAGATGTTAAATCATGAAGTAGATGACAGTGCGCTCGCTATGTCATATGATCTTAGTGCAGTTTGTGGAATAGTCTTTTTTATTATTGCAAGTAATCATAAGTGCTGAAAAAATACCATAAGTAAAATAGCATTTTTGAGTACAATGCATCCAATGTTCTTAATATATATACACATCTGCAATACGTTAAACTCAGACGTATGCCCATTTAATCTCAAGGATTTCAATAGGGTGTCTGTATGGAATGAACAGAAGAGTTTGATCCCAGAGTACTGACTGGCTGCACCTTTCAGGAAGCCTTTATGCCTTAGATTTTCATCTAGATTTGTGTTTATAGTAATAAACACAGCATTTACTAAATATATATTTATAATACATTCCACACTAGCAACGGTCTATTTAATGTAGGAATTATTTCATGTATTGTTTGTTTTTATTTTGATGATTTCAGAAAACAGTGTATCCAGATAAATCTGATGTGTGCCATGTGTTGAGCCACAGTGCTAAATGCCTCATCATGAGGAGCTCTGCCTCCAGATGTGACCAGGGTATCTAGTCCAAGAGTCAAATTCAAGCCAGTCACTGAGCAGGTGCACTTGTGAGAGGAAAAGAATTTGAAGCAGTTACAGCTCCCGTGTTCCCCTTCACAGATGTAAGTCAGAACAAAACCGTCCTTCTCCCTTATGCTATGGGACAAGTTCACAAGATGGGGCACAGGCATCTCTGCCCAGTGAGAGTGTTTGCAAAACCACTGCTTAACACTGCAACCAAGAGTGCACCAAAAGCAGGGCAAGAGAAGTAGCAAATGAGATGCTGATAAATGTGCCTTAGCCCATAGGTGCTGTGTCCAGCCAGGGCACCAGCTTCTCTCCTGTGGTGGCAATGCCATCCCTTCAGAAGGTAACCCTGGTGTCACCCCTCCATTTATGCTGATTCTGAGGGGAGCTGGAGGTTCCAGTGATGGCAGCTGAGACAAAGAGACAAAGGCTGGCAGGGGCCATACTCCAAAAGACTCAGTAGGATTGATGTGTACACCAAGTGTGGTGTACTGGAAAATTCCCCGGGTATCAAAAATTTTGTCAGGTTGTTTGGGGTACTTAAAATACCTCCAGTGCAAGGATTCTACTTCCAGATCCCTAAAGATATGTTTCTATCTCTGTACTCCATGTACTTTTCATATCTCCCAGTGCTGTCTCTGAACCTAGCCTCAACAGAGCAAATCTGAAGATATGCAGAAGTACTAGCCGAAAATGAAGAAAAGAGAAAAACAAACCCCCAAATAGAGTCATCTTTTATTTGTACAGCTGCAGAAATCTCTTCCACCTCAAACATCACCTAATATCTTCTGGAAGGGGGCCCTGCACCCATAAATGCTTCCTTTTAAGTATGGGACCCTGCTGTATTGGGAGTTCATCCCTTGCTTTCCTGTTTCCTCGACTGATAGCCAAGAACCAAGTCAATTGGAATTCACAGTACCTGCACATGTCTGCATGCCACATGGACAGATCTCCTGGTCCATGGAGTTACAGCAAAGACTCATCTGATTTTCAGGGCACGTTCTCAGAAGGGTAGATGTCAAAATCCTTCAGAGAGCTTCAGTGGAAATGTCACAGGCGGGGATGTACTACACTGTGTTTTCTGCAGTTTTCAGAGAGCCAAGCTGTCTTGCATTCATTCTGACATACTGTGCGTGCTAAGCAGATCCCACTCACCTCTTTCACCCCTACCACCTCAGGTATCTGCATACTCCATAGTAGATCCATAGTGAGCCACAGTCCGATACTTGTATTGGCATGGTGCAGTATTGTACTCTGTAAATGGTTCTACAAACTTTCTTGCTAGTAGGAGTATAACAAGCAGCCTTCAGTGTGGCCTAGATATCTGCATGTATTGATATGGCCTGAGTCTGTCTGGCTTATTTTAACTGATATATTGCCAGATTCTGATGCTATTTTTCATGCTGACTAATACCTCAAGTCATCCTATTAATTTCAGTAAAGCTACTCAGAGACTGCAGTGCTGCTTAGTAAATGAGAACCCAGTCTGGCTAGTTATGGTTATGTGATCGAATTTGTACAGCTAAGCACAGCATAGCCTATCCAACTTATTTGACTTTGCAGGTGTCTTATTGGCATTTAAAATATTTTGCATATGATTATAAGGCATCGGGGGGGGGGGGGGGGGGGAACCCACCACAAAATGGTTTATTAGTAAGACTTCTTGCTGTTCTGCTTAAATGTGGCAATCAAAAAGACAATTTATGTTGCAGAGACTTGACCTTTACTTTCCAGGACTGTAAAATAAAACCCAAAACCCCACACTTTCTGCATCTGGTTGACATTTGAATAAAACTGCCAGAGTGCAAACAAGTTCTGAGACAACATCTCCAGCAAATTCTGCAGTGACTCTAAAAATACTCCTGGCTAAGTTACTTTTTAAGGCCATATGTTAAAAAAAATAAAACCCAAAACTTCACTAGAATTTATTACAACAAGAGATTTGCCAAACTACTTAAGACATTTGGGAAGATTATAGTGAAGTACATTAGTTGCTGACTTGACAATTTGCTATGCTCACTGCTTGTATAGTGGATTCTTGATATTCACGCTGAGACTTGATCCAACTTTCTAGTACATTTTAGCAAGAGACCTGCCAAATATCTACTGGCTTATTAAACGCTGGCAAACCAAAGGTCAGCCTTGTTTATGAGCTACAGCAAAGCTGCTGTGGATGGCACAGAAGCCCTCCTCATGGCATTTTTCTTGTTTAAATTCAAAATTCCAGCACAGGGTTGGATAAGGACTGGTTTTGGCTGGTTTTGACTTGGAGTATCTCTAGGTCTGCCCCAGTGTCCCCTGGCCACGAACCTGGAGGCTGCAGAAGAGCGATTTCTAGTTCCATTGGGCCATATTTCTTTCTTGCTTCGTCTAGTGATCACCATGCCTGCGTGGTCCCATTTGCAGAGGCGTGAGCCAGAGTGTGCCTCCCTGGTGCAGTCCCGATGAGTGGGCAGAACCCCCAGCCACAGAGGACAAACCTGCCCTTCCTTCATGGCCCACCCCTTCCTCCTCTCTGGGAGCTCATCCCTTCTTCCAGGCAGCTGCCGGGGTGAAGAAGATTTTAGACGGGAAACTCTGCTGCACCCTGTGCCTGATCCAAAGCTGTCTATGTCCATGGGAAACTTTCCGTTGATGCCTTCGGACTTTCCATCAGACTTTCCCTAACTGTGCCCAAAGCGGCAATTCTCCTGTGCTCACTGTTACTGCTTTTGATAGCAATCCAGTTTTACATGACTGAAGATTATCCAGGTATGATACGCAAGTCTCCCTATAAAGGCTAACCCTTGCCCTCCTTGCCAAAGCAAACACTCCTACAAAGGCAGTGAAATCACTGTCAGAGTCAATAAAATTTGCTTCCATATCATGTTATAGTGAACACCTCAACATTTCTTACATCCTTATTATATGTATTTATTATATTTTTTGACTGACGTGTAGGAATAACAGAAAATTCCTCCCTTGACTCTGTACCTAGCTGCTTTACAAATATGTTAGGTAGCAATGTATTAAAATAAGAAGCAAGTAAATGCTTGTTTAAAACACAAACATAAAAAATTAAAACTTGCTTGTTTAAAACGTTTTAAGGTACAATCAGTTTAGAAAGGTTTGTGTCATGGACAAAAACCTTATCCGGGTTTACCTTAGTGTAAGTGCTGTTTACAAGAGACAGAGGGAGTCTGATGCAGAAAAAAAAATCCCACATTTTTATTGAAGAAAACTGCAAAAGAAATCACGGTTTTTACTGGTTGCATAATACCGGAAAAGGTGATTTCTTCTTTTTTTTTTTTTCTTTTTTTTTTTTTTTTCTTTTTTCCCCCTCAATTGAGATCCTGGAATCTCAACGATCTCATTGACCTGGGAAACCTCAGCGTCTTCGCTGAAGCAAATATATGGTAACTTTATGTTTCGTGGAGGAGAAGCCTTCCGCACAGGGCCGGATCCTGGGCTGGATCATGCCGTTACGGGTCCCTGGTACCGTCGCTCCGGGGCGCGCACCGCGCGGGCACGGCGGGAGCCCCTGGCCGGGCACCGGGACCCCGGGGCGGGGAAGGAGGGCGGCGGGCAGAGGCAATTTGTTTCAGATTAACTGGTAACATCTCTGACCAAACAAGCGGTGGGGATCTCCCGCGTTTGGCAATGTAATCTGCTCCCGACGGCGCGGGGAGAGGGTGAGATCAAAGCATTCCTCCCGGGGAAATTGCACCCGGGGTTGCCGTTTGGTTAGCCTGCCCTAACCTCGCTAATAAATTTCCCGGGAGGAAGGGAGGGCTGGGGAGGCGAGGAGCGGAGGGACCGCGGCACCTGCACACCTGCGCGCCCGCCATCCCCCGCCGCACGGGAGAGAAATGCAAAGCAGGGCCCTGCGCCAGGCGCCCCCGCCGCCGGCGGCTCTCAGGGGAGACCCTGATGCTCCGGGACTGCTCCTCCTCTCCGCGTTTGGCGGGCCAGGACGCTGCAGCAAGCGGCGCAGCACCCGGGGACTGAGGACCCCTCGCCGGCCCCGCATCGCGGTCTGGCACATCCCCACCCCGCCTCCGGCAGCGCAGCTCCCGGGGGGACCCCGGTGGCAGGGCGCGGGGCGGGGGGAGGCCCCGGCGAGGCTGTGCGGAGGAGGCTCTGAAAGAGCCCGGGAGCATCCCAACGGCCCCGTCCGCCGCTCCGGGCAGCCGGGCCCGCAGGCGGCGGGGCGCTCCAGCGGGGAGCGTTATAGCGGGGCAGGTGGATGCAGAGTTGCACATCGCGGGCTTCGCTGCCTTTCCTCCCGTGAAAATCCGTGTCTTTCCCAGCACGGCACGGCGCGGCATCCTCCCGTGCCAGCTGACCGCGGGCCAAAGCGGGGGGGGCTGAGCGGGACGGGAGGTCCCCGCGGCACAGGAGTGGGAGCAGCGGTGCCGGAGACCGCTCCCTGCCTTCTCCTCCGGCGGGTGCGTCCCGCCGAAGGACGGCAGAGGCACCTCCCCGGCGGGAAACGGCTGAGAGGCTGGAGGGGACCGCAAAGGCTCTGCGGAGCCGAGCGCAAACAAGAGGAGCAGAAGGAAGTTATACAAACACGCTTTAAAAATCATGGCTGGGTTTCACTGTTCCCTGTGGATAAAGTAAACAGGAGGAGAACTGTTTTGTAATTTACTCCAGCGGCCCACAGAATCATACTTTGTAATTTGGTGTCGGTTTACAAGCAAAGGGGACTTCTGTTTCCTAACCTAGCAGGTCCTTTGTCATGCTTGTGCCTTTTAAGAGGGACCCCAAGGGGGAAGGTGGAATTCCTTGGGTATTTGCCTTTTAGTCATGCTTCTAAGTCAAACAGTAGCCAGGCTCTCTTTTGGGATGAATAATACCTGCCGTCGGGGGATGCGCTGCTCTCTCCCCGCTCTACCGGGCGTGAGCACTGGGAGCCGGTGCGGCCCAAGGAGGACAAAGGCTCCCTCGGGACAAACGCTGCCGCCCCCCCCCCTCGCCCCGCGCAGGTGCCCGCAGCCGGCGGGGCGAGGGGAAGAGCCAGTGTCCTCTGCTCGGGCGGCGGCGGCGCTGGGGGCGAGGGACGAGCGGCGGAGCCCGCGCCCGTCCCTCCGCCGCACCGCGCCGCCCGCGCCGCTCCGCCGCCAGCCTCTGTCTCGAAGGGCTACAGGAGCAGGGTTTTTCCATGCCGAACCGGCGTCCGGCAGCCGGTCCGTGTGCTCACCGTGAGTGGATGCCCGTGTTTATTATACACATGAACATTACCACTATTTATTAAACACGGGCGCTGCTAAGGGAAAGAGCAAAATATTTTCCCTTTTTGGAGGACGGCTTCGGCCGTATGTTCTGCATATCGTTAGTTTTCGATCAGCACACTGGTGGGGAATTGATGCTCTCCCGCATGCCTTTTTTTTTTTTTTTTCTTTTTCCCTGGGGATGCTCTGTTTAAATTCACTAGGTCTTCCCCTGCCCAGTGCTGAACGCGGCCAAAGTGTATTTTGTCCGCTTCTGTCCCGTGGGAATTCCCATTTTCATCGACGGAGGCACCGAGCCCCAACACCTCGCTGGCACGGGCGAGACTTTGTGCATTACGATTTCGATTGCTCCCTGTTTTGGGAGACCAGGGGCATTCCCCAGCTCCCGGAGAGCACCCTCCGTCGGGGAGCGGGGCGAGGAGAATGTTTTTCAACAGATAAGTGCTCGGTGGAAAACGCCACTGAGGGGAGGGAGCGCTAGAAAATAAACGGGTATTTTTCCTCGCCCTAATTCCCGACAGAGCAGGAAGACAACGCCGATTCCGTTGCATTTTCAGACTCGAAAAAAAGCCATTGCCACGAGTCCCCTCCACTCGCGGGCCATGCAACGCGAACGGCGGCAAACGAACAGCACGGTGCCTCTTTCAGCCTTTTAAACCCGCGCCCCCGGGCCGCTCCCCGGCTAGGGGGACGCCTCTGGCCCGCGGGGCTCGTTTCTCAGCCGTCACCATCCTGCGCGTTACCGCCTTTTCTCCCTTTCATTCCTTTCCCCCTCTGTTTTTGCCCTAAAATTGAAGATCACCACCCAGGGCCCGCTTACGTTTCCCGCTCGCCGCGGCTGTGCCGGCGGGGATGGGGCGGGGCGGGGCGGGGCGGGGCGCGCCGCCCCGCTTGCCCGCGCGCCCCGCGCCCGCCCGCACCCACGGGCAAGCGGCTGGCGGCTGGCACACGCGCGGGGGGGCGGGGCGGCGGCGGCGGCGCGGGCCAATCGGAGCGGCGGCCGCGCGGCGCGGGACCAATGGGCGGCGCGGGCGGTGCTGATAACGCGACGGGCCCGGCGCGGCGGGCGCTGTGCCGCGAGGCGGGCGCGGCGTGGGCGCGGCGGGTGCCAGCCCCGGCGCTGGTGCAGCGAGCGAGGGAGCGAGCGCTCACAGCAACGCACGGCCCGGCCCGGCCCGGCCCGTGCCGCCGCCCTGCGACGCAGCGACCCCCCGACGGCGCGGCGTCCCGGCTGCCAGGGAGCCTTGCCCCCACAGGTGCGGGGATCGGGAGTCCCCTGCCGCCGGCTGGGCTCGGGCAGCGGCGGCCCTGCGAGCTGCGGGGAGCGGGGCGGGGGAGGGGGCAGCGTGCTGCCTTGCACCGCCTGCCGGCCTCGGGCGCCACGTTTGGGTAAGTGCAAAGTGCGGGAGGAAGGGCGGAGAGGCCGGGTGGGAGGAGGTGGGGGTCCGAAAACACCCCTCCCGGGGTTCAGAGAGCTCCCGGAGCCCCTACAGCCCCCGAAGCAGACAGCGGCGGTGTGTCCCCTACCTGTAGTGTGTCCACTACGCTGAGTGTGAACGCAGCGGGTAGGAGGGTTGTCAAGATCCTGAAATGAACAGGTCGCTGGGAGGACCTGACAGCCCCGCAGCCCCGCGGCGCTGGGCATCGCCCTGGGGCGGTTCCTCCCGCATCCTCCGCCGCTGGAGACGCGCTCCTGCCAGCGGCGGGCGAGCACGGTTCCCGGCAAGCCGGGGCGGACGGAGAGACGCGGGGGAAGCGTCCGTCGAGGCTAAGCTGAGCCCTGCGTGGGGCATGGGGGTGAGACCTGAACAGGCGGTAAGGGGGGAGATGACATCTCAGGCGGGCTCAGCCGTGACTTCCCGACGGGGGCGCATCTCGGCGGGGCTGGCGGTGGGCCGGGCAGCGGCGGGCACCTCGGTAGCCGGGTGTGCCCCGGCTGCCGTCCGTCGCGGGGGCGAGCGGCCTGACCCCTCTCTTGCAGCCGCGCCGCCCAGGAGCCATGGCTGAAGGACGCGCCGGCGCCGACTGGGAAATCGACGTGGAGAGCTTGGAAGGGGAGGTGGCCGAGGCCCCCGGCGCGCCGCGCAGCAACGCCGGCCCGGAGAAGGAAGAGGAAGGGGTGGAAGGCGAGGAGGCGGCGGCAGCGGCCCCGCGGCGGGGCGAGCCGCGGAAGCTAAGCCGCACGCCCAAATGCGCCCGGTGCCGCAACCACGGGGTGGTGTCGTGCCTGAAGGGACACAAGCGCTACTGCCGCTGGCGCGACTGCCAGTGCGCCAACTGCCTGCTGGTGGTGGAGCGGCAGCGCGTCATGGCCGCCCAGGTGGCTCTCCGACGGCAGCAGGCCACCGAGGTGAGCGGGGACGGGACGGGAGGGAGGGACGGGAGGCCCGCGAGGCCCGCGGACTGACGGCGCCGGCCGGTCGCTCTCCCAGGACAAGAAGGGGCTGGCGGGGAAGCAGGCGAGCCTGGAGCGCAAAGCTGTCTACCAGAGGCACGTCCGGACGCCCAGCCTCCTGGCCAAGAGCATCCTGGAAGGTAAGCGCATCCCCCGCCCTCCACGGGCTGCCCCCAGCTCCGCAGCACCGGCCGGCAGCGGAGAAACCTTGCTCTGCCCCAGGAAAACCCATACCTCCCGTCCGAGGCGCGGCCGCTCACGGGCACGCGTGAAATGCAGCGTTATTTCCCGAAATAAACGCGAAACGGCGTTAAAGCGCGCTCTGCGACCGGCGCCGGGCGGCGGAGGCTCCGAGGGTACCGGTACCCGCGCCCGAACGGCTGCCGGTGCCCTCGGAGCCTCCTCCCGCGGCTCCTGCCCGTCGCGGCTGGAATCGATGTGGCAGAATTTCAGTCGTCCGCCCCCCAGCCCAAAATAATGCCTGAAATGCTAGCAATGGTAATTTGAAATTTGAGAGTTACTGTTACAAGCTGACATTCTTTTTACATGACTACCCAGCAGCGTTTTGCAGTGCAGGGTAATTTATTCGCGGGTGTTTTTATCAGGAAATGAGTAAATCAAATAGGTTGTGTTTTTTTTTTTCCTTTTTTTTTTTTTTTTCTTTTCCTCTGAACACCTAACACAGCAGCACTGTTTGTGGCATTATCAATAGCAAGATATGCATAATAGGCTGCTTTTTTTTTTTTTTTTCCTTGACGAAAATATTATCTATGGAGGAGTGACATTTTAGATGGATATTTTAGTGAGAGTGTTATCTTTTGTTTCCCACTCCCTCTTATGATGGTGCCCAAATTTATTGCTATGTTTGCTTTAATTACTTTCCAAACTGCAGCCCTGTAAAGCATTAAAATTCTCAAATCTAGCTTTTTCCCCCTCTTTTTCCAAAACAGAAAGCTCTTTTCTTTGCCTGTGCAATTAAAATTTTGTCCTGTTAGAAACTTCTATTTTTGGCTACAGTTCACCCTTTTAAAAAAATCTTTTCTGTATTCTTTCCTCTAATTTATCTTAACTTTCTTTTTCTTTTCTCCTAGTTCTCCTTGGAATTTTCTACGATCTGTAGCAATGTGTACATAGTGATTCATCTTTAGAGAATAGAAAAGACATCAGCTGGTAGGGATAGATATCTTCCTTGGCAGTGGGGAAACCTGTGTGAAAGGAATGGGAGTGAAAACAGGTAAAAACCCTGTTCTCCTTACTCATGTAAGTAGTTCCATTAATTCAATGGGATTACTTTTCTGTGTAGAGTGAACAGGATTGGACCCTATCGGTTATATTAAGTGAATGGTAGCTGAATATACAGGAGACTGGATTTCTATGTTTTATCAAAGTTCCCTTCTAGTTCAGGAGAAATAAAATATTTGAATAGTTTCCATATTTCTTAAAAATGGATGGTTAATAAGCTGCATGCTGCAAAACCAGTCATAACACACAGCAGGGTTTTGCCTTTTTTTTACCTCAATCTGCTGTTTTGAAGTTGGTTTTGAAGTTATTCGTCAGCTAGCTTTGAAGCAGACTACACATGTCAGAGGAGCAAGGCTTGCTTATCTGTGTTGAAGAACTTGTACTGAATGTGCCTGATGGCACAGGGAGCTAAGCCTCCATGGCCCGGTGACAGTAGGAGCTGACGGTGTCCAGGGTTTGTAGCATGTACTCGGCACCTGGCAAGACTGTCTCCAAACAGGGTGCTTTTACAAACACAGCTTTAATGTTTTTCTTATACAGCTTCTTTCCTAATGCTGCTTTGTGTTTTAGGTTACCGTCCTATTCCAACAGACCCTTACCTGGGAGGGAATTCACCCTTACCACCCCCTGTAAGTGACAGGATGAGAAAGAGACGGGCTTTTGCTGATAAAGAGTTGGAGAACATTATGCTAGAGAGAGAGTATAAAGAGAGAGAGATGATGGAAGCTACACAAGCAGCTGCCCTTTTTCTCCCTAACCGCATGGTGCATGGAGCTGAATACAACTCATATAAAACAGCTTTCAACACTACTCAAGCTGAGACTCCAAACAAGGAGTTTTGCAATTTTTTGCCAACCTGCCTTGATCTAACCATGCAGTATTCAGGATCCAGCAACATGGAACTAATCTCTTCAAATGTCAGTGTAGCTACTACCTACAGGCAGTATCCCCTGTCTTCTAGGTTCTTAGTGTGGCCAAAATGTGGCCCCATTAGCGATGCTCTCCTCTACCAGCAATGCCTGTTGAATGCTACTACTGTCCAAGCTGTCAAACCTGGAACAGGTTGGGATGCCAAGGTCTCACAAAGCCCAGACTGTTCAAATGCCGAGCACGGCATCATGTCTCCAAAACTGGAAAATTCATTTATTCTGACCCACACGCAAGACATTCAGCAGCCACATAATGAGACACCATGCCATCCTCAGGAAGCTCGTGAGAGGTCAGCTTTCTCTCCTCCAAAAAGGACTTTCTCTCAGATTTCTGATAAGGATTCTCTGGCTCCTCAGGAGCAGGTATTAAGCAAGATCAGCAAAGACGGTACCAAGCCCCCTCCACCACTCAAATACAATCCCTTTCAGTCACTGTTCCAGCAAACGTTTCCTGACAGATCAGCAGAATTGAGAACATCATTTGTGAAGGAGGCTTTTGAAGATGCTCGTAAGAAATACAGAGAAAGTGCCATTAAAGAGAACCAAAACCACAAGTTTACAGTGGACAAGTGTGCAAAAGACTTCCTTGGGGCCAAACAGGCCACAACAAAACTTTCAACAACTGAGCCACTGTCATTTTCAGTTGAATCCATCCTTAAACGACCTTCTTCTGCCGTTGCTAATGTCTCTCAATAAATAAACTATACCTTCAGCATAGTGAGTTTGTATGCTTTGCCTTCTGCAGAATTGCTACTGCCTGCCTTGCCCCTTAAAAGATTTGTAAAGAGGATTTTCTGCTGTAAATGGTAATTCTTTCTTTCATCTCAAAATGACATAGATAAGTATGCATGTTTTGTCTCCTAAAAAAAAATATTTAATTTTTTAAAATGGAAACTGCATATATAGACTGTAAAGTGTTGTTATTTTAAGCAGCCTTCAAACCATTCAATAAAATGAGATTACCTACAAGCATAGAGGTATTCCTGATCTCCGTTTTCTCTTGAATATCTCACAGGCAAGTATGCCCTACTTTCAGAACATACTTATTCCCTTATCTGCTATTATCAATGTACTTACTAGTTGTCTTGGTGGGGTAAATGGTAATTTCTCCAGTAACTAAGAGAAGAGGTAACAACGGAGCACGTAGGCTAGTGTGAATTCGCATGACTTTATTAACTTAAGTAAGGTTTGGATCAGATTCCAAATGCCTTTCTTATTCTGAAGGGGGAGTGCATGCTGGTGTAAAAGATTGGTTTATTCCTCACCTCTCTATAAAAGCTTCTGTTACTAAAGCAGAAGAGTTACTAAATTTGATTTGAGGAGAAAGGCTCTGGTGAGCTTTTGGACAAAATGTCAGCATTTTTAGAAGTTTGGTTTTTGAATAAAAGGTCTGCTTTTTTTTTTTTTTTTTTTAATTTTCAACTGAATTTACTCTGGATTTCCACCCCCTAGAATATTTCTCTTCTGAAAACATTTCACCTTTGACCAGCAAGACCCTGAGATTCTTGTGTTGTGGTAATTGAAATGATCTTTAGGCTGTAAAAATGATGCATGGAATCATCACTGCTAATGAGAAATCAAGTCCTGATCTCTCAGTTTTGTAATTCTTCACCCTTTTGCAGGGATAGCAGAAATAAAGGAGATTAACCAGTAGAATTTACCTGGGAACATGAAATGCCCTCAAGGTTGTAGAAAAAGACGTTACCAGCTCTCAATTATAATTGAGCTTGAAGCTTTCTAAATCATGATTTTGTAAGTTTTTCCCTTATATGTTACTGCCAGCACATTTAGTGCTAACTGGTAATGCCTTGGTTACCTTCCTTCCTTAAAATTTTTTTCTATCCTGCAGACAGCGCTCAGCCAGTTGAAAGGAGCTGTGGTTTGTTCTTAATTTTTATTATTTTCTAAGGACAATTTTTGTTTGGTATTTGTGAGCAGAATGTAGTATTTTCTGATTTTATTACACTTGCTGCACAGGTTAAATGATTATTTTGCTATGAATAAATCTGAGCCTGTGAATTTCCGATTCTTTAAGTATCTCTGAGAGTGTTTAGTGTTTCTGTTGGGAGTGGCGGGTGTTGCTGAATAGCAGGACCCTTTTCATGGATGGGAGGAGTCGTCTGTAGTGCGTGCTTTTCTAAGCCACTTTGTTAAAGCAACAAACAGATTGGAGAAAACACATTTTACATAACCTGTAAATTTTTATATAACACATCTTGCAAAACACAAAAAATTTTTTTGTCAGGAATGTAAACAATTTTGTTGTAATTTAAAAGAATCTTGGGCACTAAGCTAAAGTTTCATTTTCCAAAAGCCTTCTTACTAACTAGATTTTGCCTAGCTGAAAATACATTTCAAATGCAGTGAGATTCTTTTCATTTTTTCAAACTCCGTCCTTTATCCAGTTGCCATTAGAGGGAGTTTTAACTTACTTGAGAGCTGAATCTGCTTGTTAATCAGTTTAGCAGTCAGCTAAACAGCTTTTACTCGGAGTAAATGGAGTGAAATTCTTCACATTTTGTATTTGTTTGCTTTCTCCACAGCTTCCTTCTTCGACTTAGTTGAACGTTAAATGCTAACAAGGGGTTTTAATTTAAGCAGAGTTTCCTTTGTTATTAAAAATATGATTTGTTTTGTTTTTCAAGCTGCTGGCATAAACTGGGATGACAGATGAAAGAGAGTTCAGCAATCTATGTAGTGAACCAAAATTCTGGATACTGGAATTAGTCCTGCATAAATATTTCTTTTGCCTGACAATGTGCGCATCTAACATTGTTCAATTTCACATCTGAAATATTTTTCCAGGAAGTCACTTGTCTTTATTTATCTCTTAAAAAAAGACCAGAAAACCAAAACCCTCCAACAGACTGGTACCTCTTGACCTCTTAAAGAACCACTTGAACTGAACAAATTCAAACTCTGAAGATGGACTAATATACACATATATATATAAACACACACACATATATAATATATGTATGTTTCATATAGTTTTGTTCAAATTTCAATCACTAGAAGTGACCTTTCTATTACTATTTGGAAAAATGTGACCCTTGCTCATGTCTTGCTTCAGTTCCATTAGCTATTTCTCCCTGTACTTAGTTTTCTTTCATTTCATAGACCCTGGACCTTACCTCTCATGCATCTTGAAAGCTTGTTTCACCCAGATCGTTTTTTTCTTTTCTTTGTTAAAACCATGTATAAAGTCTATTGTTCATGGAGTGGATGATTAGTAGCTTGAGCATGATAGCATATACACAGGCAGCATGTGATTTTCCTCACACATCTTTGCGGTGGATTTAGAGCATTCTTGCCTCTTTCAGCCATGCGCTTCTTTAGAGCAGAAGTAGCAACTTGTCCGTGTGTGCTGGTGCGGCTGTGCAAACTCATGGAGAAGAGAAGTTATTGCTCTGAGACTATCTAACGCTTACTGCTAGGCAGTGTCTCCTAGAAGTAAGTCAATTGTTAAAATACGCTATGCTGCCTTATGCTCCCTACTTCTTAAATACAATTTTTGTGGCATTTGCTGGGTGTGTGGACACCTGTATCTCCTGTACAGCGTGACTAGTTTTCTCTGAGTACGAGATGCACCTTTTTGCTGTGCTCAAGGACATCAGGTTGTACTTCCCTTCTGATGCCCTTCTGACCTCAGTTTTTCTTATGTGATGGTGGAACACGCTTGTTGGGAAGTTCAGCTTTAGGGTTGGGACAGGAGGTCAAGAACCTGTGCTGGCTGTGGAGCACAAAGCAGTTGTGGGAAGGAATACAAAGGACAATTATTCACTTGGTCTGCAAAGTAGTAAGCCTGACTGATGGTATTGTCAGAGAGAGCCAACTAGTTGTTGGAAGTGCAGGCCCTCCATATGCATGCTGAGGCAAAAATTTTTATAGGTGTACAGAAGTGTGTAAGTATACAAAGCTAGAGGAACTGGGAGTTAATAGTATCCCAGACAGTGCCTGGCTTACTACCTGGCCTGGTGGCCAGGAGTGTGTAGTGATGGGTTCACTTGAAGAAGGGATAGGTTATTGCCAGCTGCTGCAGTAACAGTGCTTCTCTCTCATGTGGCACAGGAGAATTGAGACAAGGGCTGTGATGAGTGGGGGCAGAGTCCCTGCTCAATAGGTGTGGGTTGCTGGCTCTCTCAGGTGCTGGCTTCCACAAGGCCTGCCTTAAAACTGTCATTTGTCTTTGATGTCTTTGAATCAGCATATCGATCGGCTGGGCTTGAGGTAGTCAAGGCATAGAGTTTGGTGAGATGGCTGGGTAATCAGACATGAGTCATTCAGCTGATATCACAGTATCACAGAATCGTCTAGGTTGGAAAAGACCTTGAAGATCATCCAGTCCAACCATTAACCCAACATTGACAGTTCCCAACTACACCCTATCCCTCAGCGCTATGTCAACCTGACTCTTAAACACCTTCAGGGATGGGGACTCCACCACCGCCCTGGACAGCCCATTCCAACGCCTAACAACCCCTTCTGGAAAGAAATGCTTCCTAATATCCAGTCTAAACCTTCCCTGGTGCAATTTGAGGCCATTCCCTCTTGTCCTATTGCCTATTACTTGGTTAAAAAGACTCATCCCCAGTTCTCTGCAACCTTCTTTCAGGTAGTTGTAGAGGGCGATGAGGTCTCCCCTCGGCCTCCTCTTCTCCAGACTAAACACCCCCAGTTCCCTCAGCCGCTCCTCGTACGACATGTGCTCCAGACCCTTCACCAGCTTTGTCCTTCTCTGGACACGCTCGAGTAATTCAATGTCCTTTTTGTAGTGAGGGGCCCAAAACTGAACACAGTAATCGAGGTGCGGCCTCACCAGTGCCGAGTACAGGGGTAAGATCACTTCCCTGTCCCTGCTGGCCATGCTATTACTGATACAAGCCAGGATACCATTGGCCTTTTTGGCCACCTGGGCACACTGCTGGCTCCTGTTCAGCCAGCTGTCAGTCAACACCCCCAGGTCCCTCTCTGACTGGCAGCTCTCCAGCCACTCCTCCCCAAGCCTGTAGCGCTGCTGGGGGTTGTTGTGGCCAAAGTGCAGCACCCGGCATTTGGCCTTATTGAAGCTCATCCCGTTGGCCTTAGCCCATCGTTCCAGCCTGTCCAGATCTCTCTGCAGAGCCTCCCTACCTTCGAGCAGATCAACACTCCCACCCAACTTGGTGTCATCTGCAAACTTACTGAGGGTGCACTCGATCCCCTCGTCTAGATCATCAATAAAGATGTTAAACAGGAGTGGCCCCAAAACCGAGCCCTGGGGGACACCACTCGTGACCAGCCACCAACCGGATTTAACTCCATTCACCACAACTCTTTGGGCCTGGCCAAGACTGTCAAGACTGAAATGACTGTGAAACCATCAGCTGAATCCATTCTGGCCTGAGAACAAGACCTAGCCCTGTGCTGTCTGCTTGTCCTTCTGCTATGACAAACACCTCTATGAGTTTTGCAGTCTGAGCTCCTCACTTGCTTTAGATCATAAAAGCAAGTCACTTTTTTGGCCAGCTGTGAAGGCACAAGTCCCTGTAGAGTTAATGGCTCTGAAGGCTGAACATTAACCAGCTCCCAGTTGCTATTGTTCTGGAATTAGAGAATTTGACACTCTCTATTTCTTTATTTTAAATGTAGAACAGGGAGGTATGTTCTCATTTTGATTTGGCAGCTTGTTTGCACGATCAAGCCTTTCAGTTCCTGTACACAACACTTTCCATTCAGCTGATCTTGATGTGAAAGCTGGCGCCCAGAGTCATTGCCCATGATGGATGAGATTCTCACTGTATCACTAAGTTCTTTCTCTGAATTTCTGCCAGCTGAACAGAAAATAGTACATATAATGCCTCCTTTAACCCAGTAGTGATCAGCCATTTTCTGTTTGAAAACCAGGACAAACTGACTTATGTAAGAAGGTTGTTGGGGAAGCATGTGTGGGCAGGTGGCAACCAGTGGCAAGAATGTCAGCATGACTGGGGAGACAGGAACCAGTTGGTGTTTTATGGGAGGAAGCATCCCTCTTCATAAATAGTGAAAACATGCAAATGGGGAAAAAAAATCAAATTGTTCAATATTGCCAGTTCCCTCTCTTCCTGTCCCCAGCACCAGCTCTTTGTGGACAAGCTACAATGATTTTTCTGTGTGGAAACAGGTCAGAAATCAGGTTCCTGTGCTGCAGCCATGCCTTTTGTTGTCATTTAGAGTTGGTAGCCCAAAGCCAGTGAGCCCTGCTGTTACTGTGACCCATTGCCTGCAGTATGGGGTCTGATGCTGCTCCATGGTCACAGACGGAGGGTAGGAGTTGACCTCTTACCCTGAACTCAGTGTTCCAAACTTTGCATAGATGTGAGGGCGTTTGAGTCTCTGGAATGAAAACACACCATCTAACCTGTGTGTTACCACAGGACACACTGCTGTGTCTAGTTTTCACTGACAAATAAGAGCTTACACAGTGACCAGCAGAAAAGAAAGGAGTGATTCTTCATATTCAGTTATGTTGAGATATTATGTTGGAAGAATTGGAAGAATGAAAAATTACATTGGAAGAGGGCAGTGGCCCTTTCCCTAATTTTTGTAAAAAATATTTATAGCTGAAATCCACCCAAGGAAAGGCAAGAAACTGCATACTGATGTGTACACCAACTGGATCCTACTAAGATATGTACTTATCCTTGCAAGGTGGAGTCTAGAAGTAAATTTAGAAGAGACACAAAGGTTTTAGGAATGTCAGATTTCACATTCACACTGTCTGGCTGACAGCCTCTGCATATATACCTCACTGTAGTTGGCCAAATCTGGGCTTAAAACAGTGACTAGATTTTTCACTCATTCCTTGGCAATCCAGTTGGGCAGGAAACAGGTAGGTTGAACTAGTGCCATGCATGATATACAATTTCTATATTTGTGTATCAAGAGCTAATAAGTGGCATCCATTACACCCTGCCTGGTTTTCATCTACCTATTTTAATTCTACACAAAGAACCTCCTACATGAGTTGGCCATGGCCAGACAGAAAACATGGGTGAACCATCCACCTTCAGAGATGACTTGCCTCTGGGTCATGGAAAGCACCCTGGGAGTTAGTCCTCTGTGGAGAGATACTGTAAGTAGTCATAGAATAGTTGGATCATAGATTTAGAAAAAACAGAGCTACGTATACAAATAGGAAACCAAAATCTTAAAGTAAAATATGTATAGGTAAAAACAACTCCTTTCAGGAAATTTTACACTTACAGCAGTGTAAGCATGAAAAAAAGTTGTTAGAATATCTCAGTAAGTGACTTGGAGGTGACAAATATACAGGAGCCTTACACTTTAACCCATGTGGAAAATCTCATTTTATTTAATCTTTTGTTTAATTTAGAAACTTTATTTACACTTGTTGCCATCTGAGCTCTCATTATCTTGTAGAGCAGTACTACCTCCTCCATTATATCCACAAACACCTTTATTAATTGGAACTTAGTGCTATGCGATAGAACTGTAGGATCGAACTGCAGTGGCACTGAGGCTGGATGGCATCTCTGGAGAGTGCCTAGTCCCACCCCTGCCCATAGCAGGTCAGCCACAGCAGGTTGCTCAGGGCTGTGTTCAGTTGGGTTTGAATATCTGTAATGATGGAGACTTCACAGCCTCTCTGGGCAGCCTGTTCCAGTGTTTGACCACCCATATGGGAAACAGAAGTTTTGTTTACATGGAATTTCCTGTATTGCATTGTATGCCTGTTGCTTCTTGTGCTGTCCTGGACACCACTACAAGATCTGTCTTCTTTGCTCACACTGTCTTTGCTCGCACCATGTATACACAGTGATTAGGTCCCCCCTGAGCCTTCTTTTCTCCAGGCTGGACAGCCCCAGCTCTCTCAGCCTTTCCTGATATGAGAGATGCTCCAGTCCCTTAATCATCTTCAAGGTGCCTTTGCTGGGCTCACTCCAGCATGTCCTTTTGTACAGGGAAGCCCAGCACTGGACACAGTACTCCAGATCTGTCTCACTGGGGCTGAGCAGAGAGGAGGGATCACCTCCCTCCACATCCTGGCAACACTCTTATCAAATGCAGACTAGATTGTCAGAGGGCACACTGCTGCCTTCTGGTCAACTCAGTGTCCACCAGGGCCACCCTGACTCGGGACATGTCGTGCAGAAATTACATTTTGCCATACTACTGTCATCTGCACTAGGATTAAATAAACTCTCCTCTGTTAAATCATTGCATACTTGATTCATGATGGATTAAATGCAAGAAGAAATGACTCCCTATGACTTTAGGACTGCAAGGTCTGAAAAGAAAAGAAAAAAAGAATAGTTGTGAAATTCTGAAAGTATAACAACAACCATACTGCAAACCTGAGATTAAGGTGATGCTAAAGCTTCAGCTCAGGCTCAAGATGAAGTAGTTGTGTAGAGCACGACTAAAAAGCTTTATGTTAGGAAGGGTTGAGTTCTTTCAGCGTTAAACAAAATGTCCATTTCATCACTCACCGTGCCTTCCCATAGCACTCTTTCTTAAATGGACTGAGTACACAAGAGTCTTATTGTCATAGTTTAAAATTATTTCCATTCTGACTCTGGCAAACTGGTCTAGGATTTGAGTTCAGGAAAAAAGGGCTTTATACTGAAATTTCCTTGCCATTAATCTGCCTCTAGGATGTGCCTGGAGGGAACAGGTAACCTGGTCACTTTGGGAAACTATCTTGGTATTGCAGAAAGGTATAGAGAAAAACAAGACCACAACTGACAAGGAGGACTTTACCTAGTGACTGGTGGGTCAGCCCCACTTGATTTCCACCTTCTCCTTGCTGGCCTTTGAGAAGGTGGGGAATGGCAGCAGTGCCCCTTACAGAGCCCAGCACCTGCACACTTTGCACAACGCCTGCCCTAGCTGGGCAGGGAGAGCACAACCATCCATGGCCTGAGCACCCGCCTGGTCACAGAGGGACAGCCAGCTGTCCTCACGCCGGTGGATGTTTGGTGGCCAGTTCTGGAGCACCCTGACAGAGCTTTTTCAGTCAAAAAGCTTTAGCTTTTACAGATAGTGGAGTATCCCCCAATGCAAAACTTGCTTACAAAGTTGCTATGTGCTGTGTGAGTAGCAATTCTGGGCTAACAGTTTTCAGATGTAGCAGTAAGGGGGCATGCTCTGCTGGGTATGGAAGCTTTAGGCAGAGGTTCTGCAATGCGAAGAAATGAGAGGCAAAAAGTTTTTGGGATAAAACTCTTTTCTTCAGTCCATTAAATTCCTTGCTCAGAATTAGAGGAGAGTGACTCATGGATTTTGAACTAAGAGTAAAAACTCATGAGGCTGTGAGAATTACTTGTAATAATTTAACCTCAAAGCAATGATGGTGTAGCTAACTATAAAGGGGTTTGTGTCTAACAGAGGAGGATATGAGCAGAAGGTTATGCTGAGTGCATGATCTTCTGTAATTTATGGCAACCAATAATAAGTCCAGGCTTACAGAAAGCATACACGTGTTAACAACAGGGTCCCTGTAGCAATGTCTTGATTCAGCTTCTGGTGTTACTTCCACTCAGTGTGCTCAGAGTTGTCTTGTTTGTGGGAGCAGGATGAAAAGGGGCAAGGGGAACCTCTGCAATGCAGTAATAAAAGAGCTTATCTTTGCACTTGACCACTTCCTACTGCTCACTGCACAACAGCTCACACTTCACTTCACACAGCACCAAAGCACACACTTGGTGGGTATGGGTTGATGCCATTCCAGCAGGTAGAAGAGAAGACTTGCATGCATTTTCTTAGCTGGCTTTGTTTTAGCTTTCACTTGGCACTCATTTTGACACCTGCAAATGCTCTTTAGCTCTTCAGTAAGTGACACATTGCTTGAGGCTGGGGTCCCAGCAGAAGGTTGTCTTTGAGTTAGATTCTCTGTAGCCCAACTAATAAAAGTAGGCCTCCTCCTACCACTTTTTCTCCTGGCATGGGAACATCTGTACAGTGTATCTTCTCTATCCAACTGACTATATCTGTGACACTTGTTGAATTTGCTATCTTTGAGACTGCTGCTGTCTGTAAATGTAGCTGAAGTAGTTTCAAAAGTGGAGAGTAAATGCAAAATGAAGAGTAGATGCAAAATGTTTTGGGAAACCAGGCTAAAAAAAATTTGTTCTCATGTGCTTTCCCTGTCATCCTCTCCCATGCCGTTAGTCTTGTGTACCTTTCTAAGCTCCTTCCTTTCCTGTCACACATGATATCCCCTTCTGTCTAGGACATACCAGTGACTGCTACAGTCTAAGTGCTGAGGTCCGTGTTTCCCTTTACACATAACAGCAATTGAGTATTGGTACTACTTGTTGTGCTCAGGACCGGGTTCTTGTGCTGCAAAACAGCCCACTCCACAGTAATTGTAAAGGCTTTCTACAAAGCAACCAGCTCAGCATGCTCATGTGGAAGCTGCAAAATAAACAAGGAATAATAACGAATCTGCCACAGCTGGGAAATGCCACATGTGGATGAGGATAATCCATTCATTAGGTTCTGAACACAAAGTCCCACCAGAGAGTATCATAAATCCATGTGATGTCCCTGAATGCTGGATTTTTCATTTGGGCATATGACGAAACTGAAAAATGTGTAAAATGAAAATCACATGTACTCCAAAGCAACCCCATAGCACTGGAAGCTGGTAACATCTGAAAGTGAGTAGGCAAAACTGACACATAAAGATGTGCTCTGAACCAATTTACAGCAAAGGGTAAAGATCATACTGCATCTGAGTCAAAACAGGGTAGGCACTACTCCCTAGTGACTGTACATCCAAAGTCTCTTGTGTACTGATTATACCAGAAAATGTATGGAATACATTACAATTATGAATGTTCCTCTGGCATCTTATTTCAGAAAAGTCCATGAGAGTAGCATAAAATATAGGGCTCAGTCTTTCAACCTGCAGTCATAACCGTCCCAATTTGCTGTCAAAGATGAAGCAGAGATGTTTATCTCCACACAACCACTTGTTAGGAGACACAAGTATTCTGACAGAAGGAAGGTTTTCAGCAAAAACAGTTTCAAGTTTTTCTAAGACTCTGTGTTTTCTGGTACTTGTTTGGAGTTAACAGCTGAGTCCAGAGGACATGTCTTCAAAATGCTTGTATGGTGCATTCTGCAGTTGCATACTTGATTATACTTAAGTGGAAGTGGTTTATCTTCAAACTGTTATGCCATTGGTTTCCTCAGGAGCTTTCAAAATGTGGCCTAAATCTTCAAAGAAAAAAAATAAAGTCTAACTCAGTCCTATGGCTGATGTTTTATTATGCAGCTGACCTGATTAATTCCTTCCTACAGTTATTTTTGACCATTCTGTCCTTGCTGTTGTTTTATATTGAGGAAATGCATTCTTGTGTTAAACAAATATACTATAGTGTTTGGGAGATTAAAGCCACGAGGCAAAATCTGAGGCATATGCAGAGACTTGGACTTGGAGTGCAGGGAAAATGAAGGCCATCTGCTGTGTATCTTACTGCTAGTGAAGTCTATGAAAAGAAGATACAGTGAATATTGGGACTGATGTTTGGACCAAAGGAAGGCCAGAAATCCTGTGTTCTGCATATCCCAGGTGACAGTGCCTGCCTGAAAGAGAAAGTCACCTAACTTCTGGCAAGCCATCTTTAGAGCACAACAACATTGCAAATCTCTTTCTGCTTGTTAATGTCTTACAGATTTTAAATGGCTGAATGGAATGCATCCATGGTGTAGAAACTACCACCATTTCCCGTCCTGCTTGGCAGCTCCTTACTTCAACAGGAAGACTGGTGATTGGTTAAACTGAGCAAGAAGTAAACACAGGCCATCTGCTCCTAAGAAAGTGGCAGAGCAATTCTGAAGGAGCTGGTGACAGTGTCCATTGGTCTTTGTCAGCTGAAGAGTTCAAATTCATGGAGTCAGGAGACAGGGAGCATCAAGCATGCTAATACATGGAAGCATCTGGATGTTTGTTTCTTTTTTTAAGAAAAACTTATATCCAAGAGAAGGGTTGCATCTCAGAAAGCCATCTAGGGCCAACAATATCTGGTGAGCTATTGCTAGTCATTCCAGATCTGGGTAAAACTTGGTTTAGGCAACAAAGAGATGACTCCCATATTTCAGCCCAGTTTTTACAGTCTGCAGGAGGACAACATCCTGTGCAAGCAGGATTTCTGTCTCTGTTTTGGACAACTCAATGGTGAGTTTGTGGCCCTGTCCTTTGGTCATTTTCCATGGGGATTCTAGGAAAAGGGGCAAGATCTCCCTAAGATCTGAATCGCTGTATGGGGCTCTGCAGTGGCTTGGCCCTGGATGCACTGCAGATGTGCTGTGTGACCTGAGGGCTCAGTTCTGCTCCCTCCAGAGCTGCTGGTGAAACTTCTCTCTCTGTTCCTCACCTGAAAGGTGGGAGAAGAGCACTTCACAAACAAGAACAGATGTGACAAGGTAATGCTTTTTTGTCAGGAACCCTGGTGCCATGAAAATTTTGTCAAAAATGCCGACTAATAAATTCTTTAAAAATAAGCATCTTCACCTCCACCCATATAGATCACTGGATTAACAAAGTAGTGTAAGATCCTCCCAGTCCACCCACAGAATATACAGGTTTCCAGAGCACTGATGATCTTCCTAGGCAGAGGGAGGACAGTATGTTGTGTCCTGTCTAACAGGAGAGACGTCCCTGTGGGATGTGCTTTGGGAAAGCTTGTTCACCTTTTTTGGTCTCTCCTCCACAGCCTCCTACTGAGGGTAGAGACACCCTCAGTGACAAACACTGTATCTTTTTTTGCTCTGATATCTCAAAGTACTTCATAATGACACTAACAGGTCCCAACCCATGAGGAGGTACTGCAGCAGTTCACGGGGAAGAGGAGGGACTTTTGGTTGCCCTGATTTCAAGTGGCTTCTGGGGACAGCAGAGCGAAGCAGGCTGCAGGAGGGACCGGGACAGATTGCTTGCCCTGAGTTGTCCTCGGGTGGCTGTCAGAACGTCTCACCAAGGGTTGAGGTGAAGTGCAGAGGCTGGTGTTGTGGTCTGTCTGGCACCACACCCTGAGGCAGAGCCACATCCTCAACACAGGTATTTCGGCTCTCTTCTCTCACCACTAACCCACACTCTCTGTGGTAAAGTAACCTTAACAAAATATAATAAAAACAAGCTTCCATATGCTGTAATCGCTAGACATATTCCCTCTCATATGGGACATGTACATGAAAAGAGTGAAGGACAAGCCATGGATAAGAAAGGAGGCATGTAAAATCACTTTAGCATGTGGCTGCTAACACCAAAATCCTCAACATTTATTGCATGATGCTTGGTAATGTAGTTTGGCCTTCAAATGCTTTGCAGCATTAGCAGAGGGACAAGCAGGGCGCTGGTAAGAGGCCTGGCTTGGAGCTGACTGCAGCATGCTGCAAAATGTGCAGGGCTCAGTGAAATTTCTTCAGGACTCACCTTAAAAGCAACAAGCTGAATGCTGAACCCTGACTGAACTTTCACTGAAGTGTTTACTTTAGTGTAATCAAGTGACTGGAATAATGATAATGATAATAACCACCATCGTCATAATCATCATCTTTGCCATTGCAATACCATTGCAACAAAAGCTAGTTAGATACTCAAAGCTTCTTGGAAGGACTTCCTTATAATTTACACCCTTTAGCTGAAATACAGATTCTGATGCACTGGTACCATACATCTGTTCTCCTGACTTTTTAACCATAGAGTGCTAGTTTATTGCTGAGCTTAAGGATAAAAGAAGCAAGAAATGAAAGTTAAAAAAAAAAAAAAAAAGTAGTTTGCTCTCCACTAAGTACATTCAGATGTCAGCTTCCAAAAATCCTACAGAGTGTTTCATTCCCAGATTATTTTACCTTCCTGCTTATGAGGCAATGTTATCAAATAGGTTTAATCACAAAAGGGCCAGGTTTTAGAATGGGGAAATGTTATTTGCAGATATTGTCAATAAAGTAAATTAAAAATAGCTGCTGTATATCAGCACCAGCATGTCAAAACTTCCAAAAGGACAGATTTGTGACATAACTATTCTTGAGCATACCATCAGTCCTTGTTTGGATAAAAGTTTTCTAAGATATCAAGGTTAGAGATGGGAAGTTCAACAGTGATTCATATTACACATGAACATACACCTGCTCCAAAGAAATACTGTTCCTGTCAGCTCTTGTCTAGGGGGAAATGTAGCTGACCACAGGACAGTGTCTAAGTTTGTGCCATCTTCCAGACTGAAAGAGAATAAACCTTTCAAGAGCTCCCAAGAAAACAAATTACGTGTCAGTGTCTAGCTTTGGCAAGGATGTCCTTGCTGGCAAGGTACAGGGGGTTTCTACTGTGCATGTTCCTACCCCAGAAGGTGTTCAAATATGGCATTTACCTGCACCCATGACAGATACTTACTACACAATAGGATGCAAGTGGGTATTGCTGTCTTGTTGGGCAACTCTTTATTGAAAGTGATAGCATTCACCTCTCTTAAATGGTTTAGTTTAACCCAAAGAGCGTATCTGAGCCAAATTTAACCTAAATCCAGCCTGCTTCTACCAGTTTCAGAGACAGCCGTGATTTTAATGGCTTTTGTATTTTTACAACCCCTTGCTCCTGATTCTGCAGATAATCTGGGGCCATGGCATTTGGCTTCTTTTATAGAGAGCTTGAACATCTCAGCAGAAGCCTTATGGTCACACAGAAGACTTAGCGAAAGAACAGGGAGTATAGGTTCTATAGTGTATAGGTTCTATAGTGTATAGATGTATAGATTCTATAGTCTATAGATGTATAGATTCTCAAGTTTAAAATTAAATTTGAAAAGCCTAAATATTGTTTTGTGGGCTGCTTTTTAGTATACAGAGCATATTCTTTCTGCTTTACCCTCCCTACTCACTTTTCTGAGTGTCATTTCTCCTCAAATACAGGAACTGCTGTAGCTTCTGTAAGTCGTCTGAACCAAACACAGCACAATGCCTCTTCCCAAACACACTCCTCAGGTTTTAATTGCAGTTTAGAGCAGAGATCATGGGGAAACAATCTTGTGCAGCTAAGCAACATCTATGTCAGGATGCAAGTCAAGAAACTCTACCTTGTGCTTTGCTTTTCTGTTTGTTTTCCTGGAAGACACTTTCCTTCCTACAGTCTCATACACTTTTTGGGAGAGTCTGATAAGGCAAATCCCTCTTTGCTCCACTTTGTATGGCTGTGGTAGCCTTAAGAGAGAGGGATAGACTCTGAGGCCTGTCTTTAGCCAGAAACAGGTTAGTTGCTCAAAGCCTGATAACAACTGAAGTGTAGAGATGGGGCTAGAGAATGCTACAACTGCCTTTCACCCACAAGTAACTTCTAAGGTCTATTTCAGGGAGGCAGTGCTATCCTCTCCTGGGGAAGAGACTGCGAGTTGTTTAAAAGCACTTTTAAGAAAGCTGCATGCACAGATATTCTAGCTAGGCATGAAGGGTTCCTTCATGCTTCCCTGTGTGAGCTGGCCAGCAGTAAGGGAGTAGCAAATAAAAGATTAGAGAGGCACAAATGGAGTGGCTGTGGCAGGATTTTCACTTTTTGATGCCTGTTTGCACAAGTATCAGGTTGTGGGCTGTGATTACTTGCTTCATTTCTCCTGTGGTGTATGCAAACTGTGCCTTAAGAGTGTCACAATATGTGACCAGACAGACACAGGAAGGAAAAGTTAAATGGATCTGAACTGTAGCTGCAAGCCTTTAAGCTAAGCTAAAGGCATAATGTAGCTCATAGTGCTCATACTGCCTTGGCCAACAGAGGAGGGAAAAGCCAAGCAGCCAGAGATGAGATGTGTAGAGCTGGCCTCTCAGGCAAACTGGGAACTGTTTTGTACCTTCCCTCAAAGGGGAAAAAGGTTTTCTCTGGACACAAGGCTAATGCCTTGGTCAGTGTGAGGGAGGAAGGAGCACAATCACCTTCCTGACAGCTGTCCTTCCTGACAGCTTTGATGCGCTTCATAGGGTGCTTGAAGAATTGCTGACAGCAGTTGATTAGGAGTAGTTCGTTGCTGCTGAACACTCTTTCTTCAAGTCAGTACATGGTTGAGGCACCACATATTCCCTCATCGCTACTACCCTGACATTTTGTCCCTTGTCCGGTCCTGCAGCCACTCCTTCCTGATCTGTGTTCACACCCAAGGCTAGTAGCTGGCCTCCTGCTGTGACTACTCCAACACAGGTTCATGTCCTCACTCTGCTGTCTTCCAGCTCTCCTTGAGCACAGTTTGTCACACCCACATGTTTCATGCATTAAGCTTCTTCATCACAGACATAACCATCACAGTTATGAGGCTCCTAATGCCAGGGTTTCTTTGCTGCAGGAAAAGGTGCTCCTCTATATGCACCTGTATGCAGTCTATAGGCTGTCTATAGGCTGCTTGACTAACCCTCTCTTTAGCCAGCTCTTTTTATTTCCCCCTAATAAGATATTTACTCACTCAAAGGCTGTTTCTACCTCTTCTCAGCTCAGCAAACTGTGCTGAACTGAGCTGTAACTGAGCATTAAGCCCACTGAAAGGCCCATCTTATTCCCTGACATATGCTTTTTTCTATTTAGTAGTATTGCTGTGAATCAAGTTTGATAATGCATGTCCTCTATAACTAAGGCTATAGGACTTGTGTTCATTATAGCAGCATCCTACTGTAAGCTTTTCATGCTAGGTGCCAGTGAGCCTCCTATATATCACAAGTAATCTGACTTTAGCAAATAGAGTGCTTCCATGTGGATGGGCATGCGGTTGTGAGGACACATGAAGGCATGATTTGCAGGCTGGTGGTGCTCTGCATCTGTTTCATGGGTTCCTGCTCAGTGAATTTGCCCGTACCCTTTACAGCTGCTGTTATGTACCAGCAGGTCAGGCTCTGGATGGACTTGTCTGTATGAACACTGCAGGCACATTCCCAGACTTGTGGCATTAACACGGCTACTTAAAACTTATGTTTTGTGCGGGGATGCAGTGCTTATATGCTTAAAGCCAGCTTTCAGCCCACAGCCCCTTCTCTGCAGTGACATGTTCTCATGGTGATTAATACCATGATCAGCTTTGTTTGCTGCTATAATAAAGCTCAAATTTGTGAACAGACAGACTGCTTCCCTCTGCTGATAAGTGAGAACTGAAGGCACAGCCATCTGAATCTTATGATGATTTCTGGCAAGGTCTTAAAATGTTTTCTGTTATTGCCATCCAATATGACTATATCAGTATTTTGAATAATGCTGCCATGATGCTTGAGATGCTCTTAATTAGGCAGCAGGGGACATACAGTTGAAAGATAATTATTCATCAACTGCAAACAAAGTCATCCTTTATTCTACACAAATACCAGCACTGAAAAATTTACAAATTGTCTTTCAAACATGAATAGTTGGTTTAGGTGATGATCCACCCTCAGAAGTGTTGCTTTCTCTGCATCCACTCACCATTTGTAAGCTATTAAAACAATAACAAACCATGAATCCACAGTAACCATGGAGAGGCAGAAGAGTGGTTTCCTCTCTTCCATTGCTTTTGAAGACACAATCTAAATTTTTTTTTTTTTTAAAGTTCACACGTTTTCAGTCTTATGGCAAACATGAATTAGGGCTGCCTCCTTACCATCCGTGCAGTTTAAATTAGATGAACAGGTCCGTTTTGCAGCAGCTCCCGGGTGTTTTTCCTGAATGCGACCGGACTGCAGCGCAGCCTGTGAGACCGGCTTGTCCTCGCTGCTCTCCTCCGCTGGTAGCAAAGCGGTATTGCCTGCATCTCTGCCCTCACTCTGCTTATGCCTTCTTGAAGCATCCATCAGAGGCGTGCTGGTGTTCCCTATTTCTACCAGTGTCCACTAGATGACGCCTGTGATTTTAACAGGAGCTTGTAACCGTAAGAGCGGAAGATTTCATAGCTTTGCTCTTTATTTTCCACATTTTGTATATACATATGTGTGTGGTGCAAAGAGGCCTCGAGAGCAAGGAAGACTGAAAAACATCTTCACTGCTGTAGATTTGCAAGGACTGTGGGGGTGCAGAGACGTGTTTTGTACTTTCACACCCTATCTCACCCGGTTTGTGGAATACCAGACTGTAAAGAGACGTAGTTGAATAACTTCATTGTTTCTTCAGCAGGAGAAAATGCTTCGACACTACAAACGCAATGATGTTGACATGTACAACCTGAGACCAAACTGAGGAAGAAAAAGAATATTGAAAAACAGCAACAACGTCATCAAACAGGTACATTACTGGTACTCTGTGTTGTAGTGCATGCCTTTTAGATGTATGCAGGAGTAAACGGAATGGAGGATGGAGTCTGATGGAGGATGGAGTCATCAGTCGGTGAAGTCCTCTAGCTGGTGATATGCTTCAGGAATGCATGCAGTAGAGCTAAGTCAATGCTCTGGTTACAGAATAGCAAAGGACACTCCTTTTCACTCACCTGCCTTTGCTTGGTTAGCAAATTTGGGTCTATAAAATCAAGACATGGTTTTATTTTAAAAATACACAATGTAGTTAAGACATATTAAATAAAGATAGTAAAACTAGATTGACTAGCCATTGTGCCTAGTTACTGCAAGTTCATTTATGTAAATTATCTTGATTAGTTTATAATAGGTAAATACAATTTCTTCCTCTGGGAGCAGGTGCTCCTACTTCATTTTGTTATTTGTGTTCTGAAAGTGATATTGTGAGTGTTGTGGGGAAAATTAAAGATGTCATACAGCAACATGTTCCTATGCCTAAGCAATACAGCCTTCAGTTTTTCAAAAGCTAAAGGTGAAATTCTGTCACTTGAAAGTTGAAGTGTATATTGGCTGTGGTGGGAATCTCCAGTGGGAAACACAGCACAAATGATGTGTGGCTGTTCACTCTGATGGACCTGGGCCAGTCCCTGGAGCACTTCAAAAAGAACAGTCAGAGAGAAAAGGTGGGTTTGAATCAGGATGAAGTAAGCAATCATGTTCCTAAATACAATAATCAGTCATGTATACTGTAATTTCAAAGATGCTTTCTGAAAGATATTTCTTTCCAATATATTAGGAGGAACTGAAACTGCTTTCAGATTGACCTTCCCTTTAACCCTGGGACTGTTGAGACTGCCAAGTCTTTCTTGCCCTGGTTTCACTGGCAATCCTCCTGAGACCTTCAGAGATGTCAGTTAGGACCACTGTTGGCCATTAATTGAAGGAGCAACTGTGCTGTTTCATTACCTAAGAAATATGTCTTCTTGGAAGGTATGAATCATACTGAAAATGCCTAGAGAGTTTTAGACACCCACAGTTTCACCCTCTTTGCTACCAGTTATTGCTACTAATCGGCTCTTCTACTGGTGTTTATAACCTCTTCTGTACTGTGAAAGACTCTTTTTTAATGTGAAAACAGTAACAAGCAGGCAAATTGCCTTACAAAAGACAAAAATGTTCAGGTGCTCCTTGTACATTAGGAAGAAGAAAGAATGGGCACACATCCAGCGTTTTTTCTCTTCCACAAATGCATCTGAGCACCTCTGGTCACCACATTGCTTTATACCTTCTGAGAATCATAAACCAATCACAACACCTTTACATTCACAGTATAGACAGGCTTCGACATGTGACTCCTCAGATCTGTCTGAAAAACTTTCCTTTTACCCAATGGTATGTGCGTTTTTCTGCTGAAAGGCATCAGTGAATCCAGGGATTCATGAAGGGGAGATGTCTAGACCATGGCCTGAATTGCTTCTCTTTCTCCTTAGTTGGGGAGAAAATGGATAGATATGAGTATGATCTATTAACATCCTTTCCCTGTGCTCACTGTCCTGGGACGTGACATGGGCAAAATAATGTTCCAGTCTGCAGTTGTTAAAATATGCTAGCTAGTTCGCTGACTGACACAGCACTCTTTCTTTGGTTAAACAAGACCTATAAACAAGCTTGCTAGACATTATTTCCCCCATAACTAATTTTTTAAATCTTCTCCTGCAATAACATTTGAATGATTTTTTCTTCTGGCTAAACAGACAAGTTGAATTTCTTGGTCTCAAGATGGCATCTAAAATACAGCTGGACAATAATCAGCCTGTTTTAAAAGTCTGAATTCAGTCAAGCAAAGCAGGAAGCAAGTTGTATAGTCTTCCTTTTGCTTCCATTTCAGCACCAGAGCGCCTCATGACCATGTGAAGCCTATGGGTGATGTGGAGAAGCACTCCTCTTGCTGTGCCAGAAATGAGAGATTTGGGTGCTAGGTTGGGGTTGGAGGTGGAATAAGAGCTGAATAGCAACCCTGCCTTGGGTTGGTTGTTTGTCTTCTCATTGCCAAGCATGAGCAAGCCTGGGCGTGAAAAGCCTGGTAAACTTGTGGCACATAGGCCACACATGGTGCATAAACCCTCTTCCAGACAGCTCTGTGTAGGGATGTGGTCTGACTCCAGAGTTGTTTTACTCTAGAAAATGGTGTTTTATTGAACAGAACTTCTCTGAGAAAGGAATCAGGTTCAAGGTGAAAGGACGAATTATCATCAATTTGTGACAAGTTGTTATGTAAAGGATTTCTGCCGTGGAGTGGTATGAAAATGACTTATTCCTTGTCTTATTCTTTTCTGGGGCTAACACACTCTTACTGACATGCTTGATGGTTTAAGTTTCCATAAGAAATATGTTATTCCTCTTCAGTGGGCCTGTTCATAGCACATAAGGCTGATAAATCCCAAATGAGTAACACTGACTAGTGAATTCAAAAGGCCATCCTGGAAACACTGATTTGGAGACCTTGTACATGGATGTTCCTCAGCCCATCTTTCAGATCATGCTCACAAAACCTCTCCCATAACAAGCTTGTTGCTCTCTTTCCAGTTTCACCACATTTATGGCCATTCTCTCATTGAACCCAGAAAGAAGAATAGGAGGAATGTATTCACGTACTCTAATTCATAGTGAATATGTTCTTAATGCTTAAGCTCTTTGAAATCAACAGGAGCATTTGTATAGATAAGTGTATTCAGTGCAGATAAGAAACACAGAACAAGGCAAATAGGAGGGGATGCAGTATTTGTTGCATATCAGCTGTCTTCTGTAATGTTATTTAATCAGAAACCATTTAAAGAGGCTTAAAAAATACTAGTTTGGTGAGGAATGTCAGACATGTCCCATGCAATATTTTGAAACAAGTGTTATTTATAAGAGAAGTTTAAAAGCTACCCTCAAATGCACAGTAACTTGGATGGGGCAGGTCCCTCCCACATGTGGTGTTGCAAAGAAAGTCTCTGTCTCTTTTTTCGCATATTATCAAGCCACAAGACTCTACCTGTGCTTTGCAAAGAGAAACTTTCCTAGTGTTTACACAGGTGAGCTAGGAAAGGGGGTGTGAAGGCTGTTGGCAGCTGTGCAAAAAGCTGATGTGAAACTGAGAGAACAAGTATATTTTCAGGGTTGAACTATTTAAAATACACATTTTTTAAAATGCAGTGGATTGAATGCTTGCAAAAGATAGTATAATGTTAACACAACAGGTCAGAGACTGAGTTTGGTATTCATTGCCTGAACACAGCTCAGGGTGGCTCTTTAAACCTTCTCACAGCGGCTGCAGCCACCGTACTTCCACCCTGGTCTGGAAGGATTACTTTGAGAGGGTGAGAGCTTAGCTCACTTCCTCTGCCCTTGCAGGCCTTGGCCTTTCTGCTGAGGCTGCTGCTTATGTGATAGTCTGAACAGCTGGTGTGTAATGGGAATATTCTGGAGGCATTCAAATTGGGGACTTAGATACGGAGGGGCTGCATCCCCTGCAGGCATTATTAGAGTTGCAGTGGTAGGAACTGAGTTTTGGGGGGACCTCTCTGCAAAAAAAAGGAACAGCAACATGGAGGCAGGGAGGGATGTATGGCACCTTACAGGCGTTTCAGGTCTCCCGGGCTGCAGAACTGGTGTGGGCATGGTGAACAGCAGCAGAGGCACAGTCATTGTGTCTCAGGTGGAGCAGAAGCAGAGGCAAACTGCACGTATAGCTGGGCACCAGGGTTGTGCTTAGTGAGCCTTCCTATCCTCCAGTGTCAGACACAGGAAGGGTTAAAAGCTCAGGGCATTCTTGAGCTTTTGTCTGTTCCCCCATTCACATATAAAACACAACACAAGAGAAGGAGGCAGACAGAGAAAAGACTGTCCAGGGAGAAATGGGTTGAAATGGAAATTTGCTGCCTAGAGTGGAGACCTAATTTTGTGGACTTTCCTGGAGCTGTGTGTGGTCCAGGGTGGCATTTCACCCATGTGGTTGTTCTAGTGTACATCATTCTTCAACACAGACAGGCATGCATGAGCACTGACTATGTTGGTGAGGCCCAAGGCTGACACTGTCTGTGCTTTGTACAGTAAGAGATTCTCAGAGGTAGCATGTGGGTTGTTTTCATGGATTGGGCCTCTAATGGAACACTGATTACTGCCATGTGTGAACTACATCTAGACTGCACAACTGCTCTGGTTGTGGGTCCCTGTAGATTTCAGTTCCTCTGCCCAGGATCAGTACTGGGGATTGAGGGGAGAGGATCCCTGCTTCCTTCTCAGCGGTGATTAACAATGCCATTTGTCAGCCTCTGCTGCCCTACCATGGCCTGAATATGTTCTTTGTCCACAAACTGCGCTCATCTCTGAGCTCCCTGGTTGAAACAAACACGCTGAGCAAGGAAGTCTAAGTGAGCCAGCCAAAGCCACAAGAGCAATCTGTCTCAGGGTCCTGGTTTAGGACTGAGGATTTCCTGGCTCCAGATCCTGCGCTCCAGCTACAGATGCATTTCTCACATGGTTAGTCATATATTATATCATCCTCCGTTCAAGGTGAGTGTGTGGAACGGCAGCAATTAGAGATCGTGTCCCTCCCATTACCTTTGCTATACCTGTGTTAAAGCTGATTCACAAAAAGTTTCAAACCTCCACCTTCTTCACTTTCCCAAGCTGTTACGGTGCAAGAAACATTCACTCCTGGGGGACGATGTTGAGGTATTTTTACTTGTGACTATCACGAAAAATTTACTTTCTAGCCAGAGCTTCCTGAGAGAATAACCTGATTTCTGGCCATTCTCTCCCGGCATCACCCTGCCTTTGGGATGGGTGGCCAGGGGAGTGAGAGGTGTCCGCTGCATCCCGGTGTCTGCACCCAGGCCAGCAGCGAAGCTTGCAGCTAGGGACCTGGGCTGGGGTTGACTCAGCCACCCCCTCTGTGGCATTTGCAACATGCGCTCGTTAACCGTGTTTGGTCTGCTTAGTGTCAGGGCCTTTATTGTGCCAATTCTGCTACCTTTATAGGCACTGCTACTTAAGCTAACAAAAAGTTTGTAAGGGAATAGGATATGAAACACATAAATAAAAGTATCATATATCCCTAAAACATGTGTGGATTAAGCTGGTGAAAAGGTGAAATTTCTCTTCCCCTTGAGTTAATGTCTATTTTTCTTGGAAACTATACTTTGAAGGCTGCCCCCCCTTTTGCTAAAGTGATAAAAGATACGTTTTCTTATCTGAATGCAATGACATTTTAAAAGGCTCCCTTTGTTGTTTCTAAACCTGCATGTCAACAGCTATACCTCTTATACAGTTTTCTTAATATTTACTTAATATAACTCTACATTGTGTTGATATAAAACTAGACAGCATAGTTTTAACTTTGCAGTACTTTTGTTGGATGAAAGTCTTTACAATGCCAGACTAATCTTTCATGACTGACAGCATATTGGCATGGCATGACAATTTAAATCCACCTTGGAATATGTTAATCCATCACCTGGCATTATGATACTTTTTTTACTTCTGGTTTCTAGATGCTGTAACTTTTGTTTCAAGCTGCGTGTTTTTAAAGGTCAGGTGTCTCACTTTTAACGCTTCTTTACAAAAGAGTTTTCAAGCTGTTTATTCCTAGATATCAGGAAGGTATTCTTAAATGAAGTAATAAGAAAAACCCTTTGGACATAACTGTTATTTTTCTAGCCTTTGTTAGGTAACTTACTCCGTTAATAATTTACTCTGTGAGTTTGAACTGAAAGGTTTATTCTATGGCTGTAAGGGTGAAAAATTGGATTGTTACTTTCTGCTAAATACAAAAAGGGCTACTTTTTCAGAAAAAAAACCTCACTGACGTTAGTTATACTTAGTGCAAAAGTGAAGGAGACATTCTGATGTGGAAAGAGGAACTAAATTAAAATTAAAATTCCTCCTAAAGCATTTTTTTTTCAGCAATAACCATCAACAGAAATTATGTCTGGCATTCTGCAAAACTGCAACTGGGAATCTTGACCCTGATAGTGAGACCCTTCCCTCATTTGTTAGAAGACAACAAACATGTCACCAGCTTTGTTTTTTTTATCACTTGTTTAGAAAATACCACACTTTATGCTCTTCAGTGGCCATTTGAATACAGGGTTTACTAATTGTTTCTACCCGTCAGTTTAAATCTCCTTCTTACGATGCTTATGATAGTCCACTGCCTGACACACCTTGTCATGACCAGCACAGTGAACAAGCTGTGGTCAGAAAGGGACAATAGGTTTAGGCTGTGACTAAAACTGAACAGAAAGAGCAGCCAGGAGTGGTAATGAATGTTATGTGGCAGAAGTGGAAGGAAAATCCTGTGAAATGTGCACTGATGCCAGAGTTCACTGAAGGCCTGACTTACCTGCTGTTCTCCAAGACTGCTTCTTCCGGGTCCTCACTGAACTCCTAGAAAAAGAGCAGACATACTGAGAGCCTGTTACATTAGCCTGGGACAGAGCAAAACTAGGAATTTGCTTTTTCCCTCTTCCTTCAATATGAAGACTCATGGTGCTGGAGCACAACAAGTATTAGCTTTGAAGAAGCAAGTCAGCTAAAAATCATCACTAAGCAGTCTTTTTCCCAGGAGCTGGGGATTCATGGTCACACAGTTAGAGAAGAAGATGGATGAAAACACTTAAAAAGGAAAATATTATGTAGCTATCAACAAGAGTGAATACTGAAAGAAAAATGGAAAGAAGAATAGAGTCCTTCCTTTCCTCTACAACAGTAAAAAGGAAGGAAGGGGAAAAAAATACAGCTATTCAGGGAAGGTTTTAAGATAAGTTTTCATGCTATGAGCTGTCTAAAGATGAAATCAGAGTGTTATCAGGATTTGTTTTTACTATAGACTGTATGAACTTTACACACCAATATAATAACGGAAAACAATTTGTGTGTGTCACTTTTGCTCATCCGTTTTCAGGGATAATGAGTTCCTCCTGGATTAATCTGCACTACAATTTCTGCTACCATTGTTGACTGAAAACAAACCAAAGAGAAATTAAAATCACGCTATCTACAGCCAATGTGGAAAAGCATTGCCAAAAGCAGCTAATCCCAGCTTCGAGTGTCCAGTTAAAGGCTACATGTGAACTGAACCACAGCTAGGAAAACCTGCCTGCATCTATGCCACACTTCGAAGTGGTAGTCTTTGACCCTTAAATGGCTGGCTCTTATAACTGGGTAATGAACTCGGTACAGTTCAATGGCTTTAATGTCTCAACAATAGACATTCTGGCTACTGGTTTAAGATGTTCTAGGTACTAAGCTTGCAAATAGCCCAGGGAACTCAATTAGCCAAGTGAACACAAGCTGTGGTTGTTTGATGTTTGGTATTTTAGACGAAAATGAATTCTAGTCAGGTGAGCAGAAAATGAGGCAAAAGTTTGTTTTCTCATTGGTAATGTACCTGGAAAGGAACAGGAAGGGTATGTGTAGCCAGACAGGAGGAAGAGGCTGAGAGAGAAAGGGAAAAGAGAGCAGAGATGACTTAACATGATTTCAGGTGTCATAATATAAATCCTATAGCAATAAAATGTTCCAAAGCAGTGACATGCAACCATCACAATTGGAGACTTGGAAAGACCTCTTAGATTGTGGAGACCATCCCCCTGAAAAGTCACAGACATGATTTAGGACGTATCAGATGTGCAGCCAGAGGCTAATTAGCAGCGACTAGCTCTCTGCAGCCATAGTAAGAAATCACTGTAGTCAATATATGTTGAACTTAACAGTGCTTGCTGTTGCAAGAGCAACCTAAGCAACCTCAGCTTTCCTGGCTTGTCAGTTTTCAGGGTGTTTAACAGGCCATTCATTACAGCAGTGGATTAGTGGGGGATGAAAAATGTATCATTTCAATTGTCTCCCCAGCAGCAAGCAACTGATGCCATGCCATGTTAAACATGTTTATTCAAGCAAACTCTATTCCTTTTACTTTTGCTGAATAAGTGCAAGTTCGCCTTTGCAATATATAAATGTTGCCAACATACTGAGTCCTCAGAAAGAAATGTGTATTGTTGACTGTAGTTGAATGGCTGTTCAACATGGTGGTGAAAACACACAGAGCCATGGCAAAGGTCTTACAGGTAATAGGTTTTCAGTAGCCATTCTTGAGTTCTCCTTTCCAGTTGCTCCTGTTACACAGGCAGTGGCATTTACATCAGCAATCAGCAAAGTGACCACCCACCTAAAACCTTATTTAACTAGGAGTGTTCAAACAGTGCACCTAGGAGTGCAGTGATAATTCGACAGGAGCCTTGTCTTGCTGTGAAGTGTTCTTCATTACTCATTTCAAAGGAGTTGTGAGGGCAAGAGATTATGTGACTTCTGTGCATGCTGCACAAAAGCAGGCTGGTGACTAATTAATTGTTCAGGATGCAAACCTGAAACAACTCACTCTGTCAGTCGGACTCAGTAAAGTACAAACTGTTCCAGGTCTGGCAAAGACAGCTTCTTTGCTGTCTTCCTTTTGCCTGGTTCAGGCTATGGTTGCAGTTTTGGAGTGGTATAATGCTGGTTTTGAGCCAATACAACAATATTTATTCATACCTAGCTCAGAATTTGCCCCAAGAAACACCTCAGAAAGAAAATATGTTTTCTGTAAACAGCATTAATATAATATTACAGACCCCTAAAAAAAATCGGTAATACCAAAACTCAGGTAATTTACAGATGATTATTTGTTCTCGCATTTCCAGTTTGCTCTGTATTTCTCTTTTTCATCAGTGACTTTGCAAAAGATTTTGGCTAACTCCATCCATGGTGCCCACCACGTGTTGGCCACTGGAAATGTATAATTTATAATTCCTTGCCACTGCCTGTTGACTATGGCAAATCCATGTGGATTTCCTGGAGATTAGCCCTCAGATACACTAGTTCTGTATAAAGTATCTGGATGACCAGTTATTTGTGTTCTGTTAATGAAAAATACAATAATTACCTTTGCATTTTGGAAAACATCCTCTGAGATATGTATATCAACAATTATTTCTATTAGATTTTATAACAAGGAACAAGTAAAATGATAGGAAATGTGGAGATAGAGAATATTTTCAAGATGGCTTCTGTGATGACATTGACACCTTAATCACTTCTGCTCTGATGGTGTTGATGAAGGTGTTGAGGTGGTGGTGGTGGGACTGAAAGCTATGCTCTTTGTGGGCTGCTGTCATCAGGACTGCATTGCTTCTCCTTTCTTTTTAAAATAAGGAAAAGAAAACATCACCAAAAAAAAAAAATTTCTGCCTATGCTTGTTGATGAGAAGGAAAGACCATGGCATTGAGAGAACTTTTTGTACATGCAAAAATTTGGCCTTTCAAGTCCCCTTAAGAATGAAAAACACCTAGAAACTGTAGACTTGTACCTTCTATCAAATTAAGTGTATTTGTGGTAAAAGTCACAACCTTGTGTGGCATGAGAGGGAGGACCTTGATAACTGTGCACCAAAATTTTCAGAACTCACTAGACTAATGAGCTTCCCCAATAGATCCCTTGAAGCTTTTGCCAGGCTTTGCTTGGGCTGTGTTTATAGGGCTGAAAGCCTCCTGGCAAGGGTGTGCAGGATGGCTGATGTCCTGAGCACTGGCCCTACAGACATGTGAGGAGGTCTGCTGCCAGAGAAGGCCTGCTGTCAGGAGTTGTGGTGGGCAGTATCAATAATGACTGGCCTTCTCCAGTTGCTGGGCCTGATGTTCTGTTCATGACTCAAGGGGAAGAAATAGGAGAGAAGGCAGCAGTGAATGGCAGGAGTGGAAGAAGAGTATGAGACAAGAGTGTCTGTCAGAAGATGGAGTAAAGAGGAGGGAAGGGAAGCAAAGGAAGCCCAAGGAACTGTGCAGCACTGACACCAGGAGCTGTGACAACCCATACTCAGATTTGGGGCTGAGTCCTGCCTGACATGCTTCTGCAGGTCACCCTTTCACCCTCAGAATGTGGAACAGAAAGTGAGCAATATCCAGCAGCGGCAGTCAGGAGCTCCACTCCTTGTCAGCCAGTTTCCTGGTTGGAAAGCGAAGTAAATGGTCCTTTGAAGGAAATGCATGGCTTTCCCAACTTGGCAACTGTTCAGACTCTCAGAGCTTTCATATAACATCTCTGGAAGTAGATCAAGAGACAACACAGACTATGCAGATGGAAGTCAGACCCCATTCCCAAGCAAAGATTTTGCTCCCTAAAGGGAGAAGTGCCAACAACTTCATGGAGTCCATAGTGACAACCTCATTGCTACCAACAGTGTCTGGACAGTGCACAGACAAAATACTGAAGGACATCAGCTTTAACTCCTGAGGTAAACTGCTATTTAAGTAGGTTATCTCTTTAAAGAAATAATATGTTAATTTTGGTGCATTTCTAATTTCTCCATAGACTGAAATGACCTGGATTTCTTTTCCTTTTCAGGTAGACTCTCTTTACTTCTGCCCAAACCCTTCATTTCTCAACAAAAGGAGGGCCTGGTCAAACCTGCGTCTGTAGATGTCTGACTCATCTCTGCTGGGCTTTTTCCACTTTGGCAAGAGCCTTCACAAGCTTTGTGCACACTGAATACATGAAAAGAATGGCTGAGGTGTTTGATATGGGGGACAGTTCGCTTGCAGGTCAACTGGGATGTGAGGAGTCAGTGCGTTTAAGGAAGACGAGACTGATGGTGTTTACACACTGAAAGTGATATTTGTGTGCTGAATTTCTTTCTAAAATAGTGAGCTGGGTAACTGTTTCTGTTGTTACTGTTCAAATATTTGAATTGTCCAATGCTTTTTGATGTTCAGACATGGAGTAGGAACAATAGAAGACAGGAAATAACATTATCAAATGTATTTCTCAGACTTTGATGCTGTGACAGAAAAGCTCGTAAATGATCTATGGTCCATTGAAACTTTCAATACTACTTGTAACTTTTAATGTCTATGAAGTGTACTTCATGGACTTCAGAAAGAAAATTGCTGAAAAGGAAATTCTTTGATTTGGAAGGGAAAGAAAGTCTTAGTTCCACAGGGAGTCTCAATAAACTGAAGTGAGACGATACACAGAGAAGATCATACAACTGTTTGTATGGCTGAATGTATATTATTTTTGTCAGAAGTACTGGCTTCTTTCAGTCTGGAATAGCTTAACTTCTAGGACATTAGTGTAATAAATGTAAAATGTTACACCATCACTGAAGATCTCTTTCCTTATAAAGTGCCTAAAAAAGAAATAGAGTACTGAATATTTTCTTATTCAATATTAATTTTAACATCTATCTTTCAGAAGTCACATTCAGATAAATAACCAATATATTGCATGTAAAGTCTCCATGGAAGAAAAGATGGTTAAAATCCATATTGAGAAAGAGTTTTCTGGTGACAAATGATTAAGTCATTCCATCAAAAAGATTTCTTGGTTTTGGCTCTAGACATGACAGTATAAAAAGCCAGTCACCTTATCTTGAGGGCTTTTTTTCCCCTCTAGACTTTCACTCAAGCAGAACCTTGTCAACGCATGAGTTTACATCATTAGCACGGGTGTTTGGTTTCCTGAAACATAACAGAAGAGAGTGCTGTTGATGGGAGAACAGGGTACAAGGGGTGAAGGCAAGGGATGGCTTCTACATGATTTGCTGAAACAGAAATGCAAACAAGAAAAGAGCCAGCTTACTCCACAAGGCAAAACCATGTGTTTATGTTCCTGTCCAATCAACTCATGATCATGTCTCTTTATTTACCCATTTAGGTCAAAATATACTTGGCATGTCACTGAGAGAGTGTATGGATGCAGGTTCTACTGGATGTGTTTTGCACTTGTTTAATTTGCTTTTTAGAATATTAGTATAAGAAAAAAGAATGTCCACTGTTCTTAGAAGACACTTTCCACTATGCAGTATAGTATGTGCTAGTGAAATACTGTCCTAAGCAGCTCATAAACTCCTTTCTGGAATGTCCCTCTCAAGGCTGATATTTCTTGCTTACATAAATCCCCTTCACTCATCTAAAGGGACAACACTTTGTCCCATTCGATCTCACTTCAAAACCTAGCCTTTATAACTGCTTCTCAGTCATTATTAGTATTGCTTAGTTATCTGGGCAAACAGATCACTAAGTGCTGATCTTTTTTCTGCTACATCTGTATTTCAGTTTTGATAATTCAACTGTAAGTGACTATGGCAGAATGTGATCCAAGCAAAAGTTCAAGAAGTTACCATCCGTCAGCTGAGACACTGCAACATCCATGGGCATGTTCCTAGTTTGCTCCAGTTGCAATCTAATTTGACACAGCCTACACTTTCTTCATTGTTTTTTACTTGTGATTTGATGTTCCACCACAGGCAACATCCTCCTGAGATCCTTCATCTTCTTTGACATTTTCTAGCAATATGGCAGGGTGAGCCAGAAAGCAAGCACTTTCAATTCTCATTGACTTCTCCCCTTTCCCATTTGGAGATACAGTTACAGTTTCAAGCATTAGTTACCAAGATACGCTTGTAAAACAGGCAGGCACAACCATGTATTACATGTACCAGCTAGGAAAGTACATGACATGTATTACGTAGTGATATACATTGCTTGTTTGTATTGTAACTGGGCAAATACTGGGAAAACTACCTTCTACAATGATGTACTCAACTGCTAAATTATTTGGCTCTAGCCATGCCAAACTTGTTTCTTTCCATGTGAATTTTTCTTTCCCAGTGATATTTTGCTCATCAGTTTTATCTTATGTGAGTTGTAGGTGCTGAATCATTCAACTTGTAAGTGTCAGAGCCTCAGGAGTGTCTGTCTGGCACCCTGTGTGGTTCAAGGGAAAGCAATGTTTGCAAAAGAAGCTCAGAACCAATCTTTGAGCTCCTTGGTACTTAGACTACTGAATGCCAGTATGATCCTGAAGAGGAAAATCATCAGGCTACTAGACCCTCAAATCATCTTGTATCTGAAATCCCTTCTGCTCTTTCACATTGCAGTCAAATCAAAAGGATGAGAAAAGGCATGAGAGAACTCCTTGAACTTGTGTCAGCTCCTGTTAGTATCTAGCTATGCCACTTCGAAGTGTTTATTTTGCTGTATGTGTTTTTCTCCCTGGAACCTTGTCAAATGGCAAAGTGGGATCCTTGTTTTCCAGGATAAACATTTTTGGGGTGATAAAATTAAATACCATCACTCAGTTCCCTTCCAGAACATTAATATTATGAACAGTTTTTCCAAGATGGGATTTTGATGGGAAGATACATTGTCCATCAGTTTAAAAAAAGTTTACAGGTTTTAGAAGCTTGTGATTATCTTCAAAAAATGTGTAAAAATGACAGCCCTTCAAAACTATTAAAGTAAAACATAATGCAAGCATATGTTCTTTTGTTTGAAAAATGCTTTTCTCTTTTTTTACTTTGAAACCACAGCTCATTTCTCTTTCATGATCCATTTTTTGTTATGGTAAAGGTGCCATATTGCTTCATGTGTAGAAGTTACTGATACTGTAACTAACATTTAGGGTATTGGCTTGGACTTGCTCTGCCATAATTGATTTACTGCCTTGGGTGAGAAACCACATGGAACAGCATCTGAGCATAATTATGACCAATTGCACCTGTACTCCTCAAAGCAAATGCTACCAAAATCCCAACTCAGCATAATTCTACTCTCAGTTGTTCTTTAAAAGAATAAATCACTGAACGACTCGATGGAAAGAATTTTATTTTTCAGAGGAAATCAACATTTTTCATACACTGCTGCACAGCTCAGAGAAATACGGGAGCCAAGAAACTAAAGAGCCCTTGTGAAATGGTGGGCTTGAGCTATGCTATTTGATTTGTCTCACTGTGGTCACACCTCAGTTGCTCAGAGGAGCCTTTGGAAGTGTAACAGGACCCATCATTATGGTGTAAAATCTATCATGTTGAAACAACGAAGATATATTAAAAGGTAATTTTTCCTCTATTTTTTTTTTTAAAAGAAATGGTTTGAATTATAAGGTGACTCATTTTGTTTCCTAGTCTAAATCTGTATCTTCATATGCCTTTTGGGACTCTGTGATGGGATAAAAGCTGTAGTTAAAATTTTTGAGGAACTTCTGCTAGATTGAAAATATAGCTTATTTTTACTTACATATAATTGCAAAATTCAGTGCGTTTTTTATGTTCATCTGAAAGTAAATAAGAAGTATAGATTACAGTTAAATAGTATTATTTAAAGATATTGAAAAATTTTGTTGAAATATTTCATGGGGAAAAAGTCTTTCTGATGAAATTGAAATCTTCCTCAAAATACTTGTTTTCTTGGAGAAACTAAACATCATCCCCTTCCACAAACATTTTTCTGCATTTTTGGTACCTAGACAATTTAATATAATTTTCTGAACAGCTGTGTTTCTTACAGAGCTATCATAAAAAATCAGTATTTGTCAGTAATCAAAGAAAAGAATATATCAGATATCAAACATATTCCAGTTTCAAGCTTCCAAAGGATTATTATAAGCAACAGCAAGGAAAAAAATATATGCCAAAAAGTATTAAAATACCCGAGGGCCTTTCTCAAGTGAAAAGTAAACCTACCCTTTTTTTTTTTCTCAGCTTGCATTTCACTCTCAGTCAAGGCAAATTCATGAAAGTGCTGTTTGGCTGTTCTGGTTGCACCTTCAGGTAGTGCGCCTGGATCCGGGAATCCTCAGACCAGAGACAGCACTTTGGATGTTTTAGTGGAATTTCATGCAGAAGCAAAGAGTAAGGGATAGACTTGGCTGGCCCTGGCTTGCTCAAACTTGGTCCAGCCTGTGTGCAGCGCCATGCTCGCCTGGACTCAGGAAGGCTGTGCTGCAGCACTGTGTGTTTTCCTCACTTAGTCTCTCCAGAGACCTGCACTGACTTTTACCAGCCCCTACACATTGCAAACCAGCTCCACCTTGTGCAGTGCTTCACCTGCATTTTGCTCCCAACAATTGTCTATGTGTCAGTAAAACTGTCTAGGAATGTCATTCCAATTTTTTGGTGAGGTATTGTCATATAGTTCAATTTTCACTCAGAAAATATCAAGATGCTTTTGAGTTTTTCTGATGTCTTACGGCATCTTTCTAAGCTAGTCCTACATTTCCTCTGGCACATTAAGTACACAGGTGTATCACAGGGGTTTGATGCTTGCTGCACGTGATAGAAGATATATATAAACCAGGGGCTCAGCTTTTCTGGCAGAAAATGTGGTAAGAACCCAGCCTAAATGATGCAGTTTTTCTTTCTCAGGTAGAAGACCACAGGGGAAACCAATTCAGCCTGAAGTTTTTTGCTCCTTTGTAAATGAAATTTTAACAACATCTGTTAACAGAAAAAATACATTTTTGGTCTGAAATCTCTCTTAATCTGTTCTAATCTGCTGTTTTTTTGTTGTGGAAAGTTTGGAAAGGAAGCAAATGGCAAATCATAGATTTCAACATTCAGTTTTGGATGTGAGTGTCCTACATTGCCATTGAAAGCATGGGCAGGGTTAATATGGATAACAATGTGTATGTTTTCTTGTTCTGGCTGCACGAGGGCTGACTTTCTTCAGTGAGACTGCTTCAGAGAAAGAGTTCAGGTTTGCTTCCTAACAGTATTTTCAAGTATGTATCTAATATAGGCTGTTTTTAGTGTGAGGCCCCAGAAGTTGTTTTGCTGGAGTGTTTACAGACTGTAGAAAGGAAAGTGACAAAAGTTATCACATTTTTTGATCTGAGTGACAACTTGCATGCACCTAGTATGTTGGCTTTCCTTTCATGTCTTGTTCCTCAAAGCGTATAGGAATTAATGTTCAAAGACTTACTCTCTTATGATAAAGCACAGTGTTGTGAATTGCTGTAGGAAAACCATTCAGCAGACTGGCTTTATGCTTTCCTTCCACAAGTAATCCCTGTCAGAAGTGTAATACCAGGTTGTCATCCCTGTGAGGGAACCACTGTAGGGCCCAGTTGGCAGTGGCCTGCTGCACAGCCCAGGAGAACAACCTCTGAGATCACTTCCCATAAACTCTAGCTGAACCTAGTAAAATATTGGCCACTCTGCATGCTGCAGTAGATGAATGTGACCTCCATTTATCTTTCATATTATAAATATTTTCTGTGATTTAAGGCATTCATTGCTTCCTTTTGCTGTCAAGGAAATGAAGGAAATACATTTCAGTAGCACTTTATAGAATGTACTTATCTTCAGTCATTGCTGTAAATATGCAGTGATCATATTCTCACTGTGAAAAATAAATCAGAATGTTTTGCCAGTTAGTTCACTCAAGCCTCACTTAAGTTATGACTAGTGTCATTTTTTCCCTTGTTAATAAACTTCTTAGCTACATCACATTTTTAATGCATTTGACTCTTTCACAGTTATAGTTAATAAAGAAGCATTGGAATAAAATCAAGGTCTGCTGAGTAACATTTTCATGTTTTGTTTAGAATAACATGGATCCCATAAATAATAATAGTGGGATTTGTAAAGAGCCTCACCCCTGAAGTGCTTAAAGTCCTGAACAGAGGAATGAATGTGGGATTAGAGGTGTCAGTCATTGGCATATAATGACAAATAAACAGATGAAATGTGATCATATAGAACCTGGGAAGAATGAGAAGAAAAATAATAAAGAAAGACCACAGAATCAGCATGTGGAAAATAGCTTGAAGTCAGGTATAGCTAAAAGGAGGTCTTCAAAGGGGGAAAGGGATGAAAGGAGACAAAAGAACGGCAAGAGTGTGCTAAGGAGTCTGTTGCAGCAGAAGCAAGACTAGCTGCAGGTTTCTAGTGCTGCAGAGGTATGTAGACACAAGCATACTCACTCGCATGCTCTGGGGTGTCATTTCTGACCTTTGGTGCCCCTAATTTGCTAGGATGATGTCAAGAAACAAGTCATTACAATATCAGGGTCTCATTAGGTCTACTTAGCAAATGTACTGGCATTAGTGGTATCTGTGACTTACTTTCAAAACTGAGGCTGATGTCAAAGGTGAATGCTAATATCTCTGGCTTGCTGGCCCTGAGGTTGCTTGTCCACTGTCAAAGAATAACCCTTTAATTACCCTGTAGTGTAGCATGCATGACTTGCTGGGGTTGTTTGCTAGCTTGGGTCCTGGGGAGATCTCTGGCTTCAGGCTCCTGCCTGGCAGGGAGGATGCTAATGCATAGCCTTGCTGAGGCTCCTGGCTTAGCAGTTATGGTGCATTGGGTTCATATGGAAATGTATGGGAGTTCTCTAGGAGGCTGCTGGCTCAGCACATGCTAGTAATTCAACCAGAACAAAATAGGAGGCAGCACTTGGGCGGTCTGAGGCTTGTGTGTGGTCCTGAGAGTTGTCATGTGAGTGGATGGTGCTGTGAAGGGACACAGTATGTGGAAAGAGATGAATATTAGAGATGTTTATGTACTCGAGACATATTTGAGTGTGCTCATATAAATGAGGAGAGAGGGGGGGAGAAATGTGGAGAGGAAGTATCCAGCTCTCTCTTCCAACTCCTTCTCCTCTTGCTTGTGGACACTGCATCTCTGCTGAGGGCTTTGCCATCAGCTTTGCCAATGTGGCCATATAGTAGTCTGTATAAGGCCTAACTTTCTGCTGCAATTTTTCTGGCTTTCTACCTCTTCTGTTCACCTTTTTGTTCTTACTCCCTCTTTTGAGTCTGTCATCATCCCTTTCCCCTTCTGAGAACACCATTTCTTCCCCATCACTTTCTCTTCTGCCACAAACACACCTTTCCTTCAGCACCCTACCTTCCCCGCTCCTTTTTCAATCCTTGCTTTCATTTTTCAACCACCAGAGAATGTCACCCAGCCAAAGCTTTATTCCTTCCCCAGTTGAGATGGCTCTGGGTGCTGATGTGCAGTCTTCCTTGCACTGCTGCTAGCTCCCACGATCCCTGCAGGGTGCAGGTGGCACTTCTGTCCCACCTTGTGCTGCCAGCAACACTAGCTTGTGCCACAGGGAGCCCAGACAGGAGACCCTAACCTGTTCTGCTTCCTTGGTTCCTTTGCCATGGTGAGCACTGCTGTGCAGAAGTACAGAACACAAGGTGCCAGCGACTGCTATGGTGAGGGAGTGGCTGGGGAAAAATCACCTGGGAGAAAGCTACTCCCTTACCGCATTTCTGCAATGAAACCTTGAACCATAACATACGTGGTGAACTGACTCATTTGAATGCAACTGGTTTAAGCGGGTTTGGATTTCAACTAAAAATATTCACTCAGTCTCCACCACAATCCTTCATATTGTGTCCATAGAGTTTATGGAAACACAAAGTTAATTGCTTGGGTGTTTCCAGAACTTCTCTGGTATGTAATTTAAGATAACACATGAGAAGTGTGTTTGCAGTTGAACGCAAGTTCTTTTTTACATCCTCAGTTTATAGTACACAAATGCTATTTTTATAAAAAATTCTTCCTGGTCATTACAGTAACTGGTAGGTCTCACTCAGAATGAATACAAAGGCTGTATCCTCTCCATAGCAATCACCACCTTAGCTGGCACACTGCTAGGACAGCATTACTAATTGCTGTATAACATTTCTAAGTGAAAGCAGAAGACTGTATAGTCCAGGGCTGCTGGCCCAACACTGCTAGCACTAACACAAAATTCAGAAATGCCTGGCCCCACTTGCTTGAGGGGTGCTGCACTCACAGGTGCTGTGTACTTGTAGGTGGTACTAGGATTAGGTGGTAGGAGCTATTTTTATATTTAATTGTTTAATATTTAATTTAATTTATATTTAATTATTTTATATATAATTATATTTATATTTTTTATATTTAATTGAAGATGACCTAAAAATCTTTGTAACTGCTCAGCATTTTGTATTGTGTTTAGTGACTAGACAAATGCTAAGCATATGTATTAAAATGAATGAGCATTAAGGAAAGGAGATTTTCCAATACTACAATAAAATGGTAAGTATCTGGTTGGCAAATAAATCCCTTATGTCGGTGTTCAAAACTAAATAAGCTCTAGTACCCTAAAGAGATGTCAGCCACCTTCATAGACTTTGGTGTGTTTTGCCACTGAACAGTCTCAGGTGACAAAAATAACAGTAATCCCTGGATTTACATTTCAAGAGGAGGAAATGGCTCCCTGGGACAGGCCAGAGATATATCAACTATTGGAAGGAAATACTAAATGACCCTGTTTTTCTCAGGGGTTTCAAGCATCATTCGTTCATTTTTGAGTGCATACAAGCCCATGGTTATTGACACAAAAAATATTAGGTTTGTCTTGGGATTAGTTTTTTTTAAAGTGTTTTTTAATTTTTTTTTCAGCTGTGGAAAATGTCAACGGACAGTTATGTCTGGCTTTTATCAATGACTGAGATTTTATATTAAAAAAAATCAACTATGAATTAGCAGGTTTGTAAATTATATAAGAATACATACATAGAGATGAAATACATATTGGTTATTCATTATTGGTCCCTTTCCTTTAAAACAGAAGCAGAGGTAAATAGTATGGAAATATAAATTTATCAGTTTTTCCCCATCCCTTTCCCATTGGTGCATGGAGCAGAAAAGCAGTAGCACAGTTTGTGGAAGTAGTACTTCTGTCCATGCACTGCCTTCAAAAATCTTGAAGGAGAGTCTTCAGCCAGGAGAGGAAAAGGAGGCATTAGTTTTGGTACTGTTACAACCCTCAGAGCCTACCTTGCCAATCACTTCCTTGTCTGTGGAATAGAACATATTGAAGGCCGAGGATCCTTCTCAGAGAGACCTGTAATGATGCTTAACTAGTTTGTGGATAGTTTTCCTGATCTGAATTGACTCTTGCTTTTTCAGTCTCTGCTGTGAGTCTTACAAAAGTAAATATTATTCTGTTTTCTCCCTGTATGTATGCTAAAGGAATCCACATGCCTCAAGCCATGTATTTTCTAGCTTTCCTTAATTGTTGCCCCTGAGCAGTAAGTATACGCTCTGTGATGGAAACTTTAATGTGCCATGAAACTTGGGAGGTTTCTATCTAAATATTTCTTTCAACCTGTTCATCTGCAGTTGCCTCCTAGCCTTTGATATGCCTGATCAACATTATTTTGCAGTAATGCTGGTTAATCACTCTTTAAGGGACCAAACTCCCCACAATATAGATGGTATAGCTTTAAAAATATCCTATATAAACCTCCAATTATGTCTTGGATCTCTTCGGTTTTGTCAATCACCCTTCCTGCTACAGGTTGGATCAGAATGATACTGCTTGGGATGGGTGCAGCTCTCATTACAAACTTCTCACTCCTCATTTTTCCATTTCCATGTCAAGCTTATGAACATGTGTATTTGCTGCCTGTGGGGTGTTATAAATCCCCTCAGAGCAGAATCAGAAAGTATTTCAGCTCTATTGTTTCATAGGAAATTACAAAGCTCACATTAAAAGCATGTACTTGTCTTAAAGGGGTCAATGACAAGTCAAGACTGCTGATGGTATTGGAAACACAGTGGGTAAAATGCATTTCAAGTTATGAAGAAGACAAACAGCAAGCATAATGCAAGTGAAGACAGATAGCTTTTCCTTCACCAAAATATCTATTGCCTCTGGACAAACTACTCTACTTAAGAAAACTCTAAATCTAACCTATGGTCTCATATTACTTTTAAAAGGAAAAGTAAACTCTGGAAAGTAACATAAAACATTCTCTAATCAAAACTATTTCATCACAGTCAAAAAAAGGTTAACAAAACAGGTAACAGGTTAACAAAAGCTTTTCATTTCACTTAATGATGACAAGCAGTGGAGCTTCAGAAAGTCAGATTTGTTCTTGGAAGGGTAGAAGATAGCTAACAAAAACCACAGGTGAGAAAGGAAGTTTGTCAAGCCCAAACTGGGAATTGTTTTATGAATCATTCTGAGCAGAACCTTAATCATTTGACTCATCAGCTAGCCCTGAGGTCTCTATTTTGCCCAAGAATATTTTCCAATATGTGCTTGAAGTTAGAATTTGGTTTAACTTTTAACCTCAGCAAAAGTAATCTACACTGTGACTGTTCCAGTAAGTACCTGGAGAGATCTCTGGATATTTCCTGCCTGCAGTGGGAACTGCACTCTCCATTTTCTGTCATGTATAATAAGGAAAGAGAAGAAGCCAAGAAAAAGTGACATTCAGCCTTTATTCTGTCTCCCACATAGTCTGTCTCGTTAAGCACTTCCTCGGAACAGAGTTTTCATGTTGCTACATGTATTATCTTCTCCCTCCTCTTTCAGGAAGCTGTCCATCATAGGAGCCTTTTGCCACATTCATTTAAGATAGCAAAATTTACTATAATACCCATGGCCTTCTAACCTGGTAAGCATTCTGATTGTGCTTGTTCCAGCTGATATAATCAGAAAACTCATGCAAAATGTTCAAAAGCTGTATTTCTGCAGACTCTGTCCCTGCCTGCCATTGTCCCCCTCCCATCCCCGCACCCCCCCCCCCCCCCTTTATTTGTGAGTTAATTTATTTTCCCCTCAGCTGTACTTCCACCCTTCAAAAAATCTGATGGATTTTTTGCAGGAGACATGGTTGATGTAATGGGTGCTAGTCTTGTGATGACAGCAAGTTGTCATCACAAAGTGTTTTCTTCTGGGCCTGTGATTTCATGAGAGCCTGTCCTAATGGATTCTGGTTGCTTATCAGCTTGGGCTCTGCTGATCATGTTTCACAATGGTACTCATCTCTCCATCCTATGTGTCCATGATTAGGTTTTCTGACTGGGGACAGGGAATGCATTTGTAATGTCACATTAATATATAGTGATCCACCACTGCAGTGCAGTGATTTACGTATTTGCATAGATAGTCCTGCATAATAGTAAAGGGAGACCAGGACGGGGTGTCACCGTCTATGTCAATGACCAGCTGGAGTGCATGGAGCTCTGCCTGGGAATGGATTAGGAGCCAACCAAGGGCTCATGGGTCAGGATTAAAGGGAGGGCAGGGACAGGTGATGTTATAGCAGGCGTCTGCTACAGGCCACCCAACCAGGAAGACTGAGCGGATGAGGCCCTCTTCGACAGATAGGAGCAGCCTCACATTCACAAGCCCTGGTCCTCATGGGGGACTTCAACCACCCCAATATCTGTTGGACAGACATCACAGCAGGGCATAAGCAATCCAGGAGGTTCCTGGAATGCACTGATGATAACTTCCTTCTTCAAGTGACAGAGGAGCCAACGAGGAGAGGTGCTATGCTGGACCTTGTTCTCACCAACAAGATGGGACTGGTGGGAAATGTGAAGCTCAAGGGCATCTTTGGCTGCAGTGACCATGAAATGGTGGAGTTCAAAATCCTTAGGGCAATGAGGAGGGTGTACAACAAGCTCACTACCCCAGACTTCAAGAGAGCAGTCTTCGGCTTCTTCAGGAATCTGCTTTGCAGAGTAACATGGGATAAAGCCCTGGAGGGAAGATGGGCTCAAGAAAGCTGGTTAATTCAAAGATCACCTCCTTCAAGCTCAGGAGTGATGCATCCCGACAGAGAGGAAGTCAGGCAAAAACACCAGGGGGCCTGCATGGATGAACATGGAGCTTTTGGACAAATTCAGAAACGAAGAGGAAGCCTACAGAGGGTGAAAGTAAGGACAGATAGCCTGAGAGGAATACAGAGAAATTATCCAAGCAGCCAGGGATCAGGAAAGCTGATAGAATTAAATCAGGCCAGGAACATCAAGGGCAACAAGAGAAGTTTCTACGGGTATGTCAGAGATAAAAGGAAGACTTGGGAAAATGTGGGCCCTCTCTGGAAGGAAACAGGAGACCTGGTTACCTGGGATACGGAGAAGACTGAGGTACTCAATGATTTTTTTGACTCAGTCTTCACCAACAAGGGCTCTAGCCACACTGCCCAAGATGCAGAAGGCAAAGGTGTGGACTGGGAGAGTGAAGAACCACCCACTGTAGGACAAGATCAGGTATGAGACCATGTAAAGAACCTGAAGGTGCGCAAGTCCATGGGACCTGATGAGATGCATCTGTGGGTCCTGAGGGAACAGGTGGATGAACTGGCTAAGCCACTATCCATCACATTTGAGAAGTTGTGGCAGTTCAGCGAAGTTCTGACTGACCGAAAAAGGGGAAACAACTCCCATTTTTAAAAAGGGAATAAAAGAAGACCCAGGAACTACAGGCCAGTCAGTCTCACCTCTGTGCCTGGCAACATCATGGAGCAGATTCTTCTGGAAACTATGCTAAGGCTCATGGGGAATAGAGAGTTGACTGGTGACAGCCAACTTGGCTTCACTAAGGGAAAATCATGCTGATAAATTTGGTGGCCTTCTACAGCGGGGTTATAGCATTGGTGGATAAGGGAAGAGCAACTGACATCACCTGCCTGGACTTGTGCAAAGCATTTGACACTGTCCTGCATGACATCCTTGTCTCTAAATGGAGAGACATGGATTTGATGGGTGACCACTTGGTGGATAAGGAATGGTCTGGATGGTTTCACTCAAAGAGTTGTGGTCAATGGCTTGATGTCTGAGTGGAGATCAGTGACAAGTGGCATTCCTCAGGGGTTGGTGTTGGGACTGGCACTATTTAACATCTTTGTTGCTGACATGGACAGTGGCATTGAGTGCACCCTTGGCAAGTTCGGCGACGACACCAAGCTGTGTGGTGTGGTCGACACACTGGAGGGAAGGGATGTGCCATCCAGAGGGACCTTTACATACTTGAGAGGTGGGCCCCTGCAAACCTCATGAAGTTCAACAAGGCCAAGTGAAAGGTCCTGCACATGTGTTGGGGCAATCCCAAGCACAAATACAGGCTGGATGGAGAATGGATTGAGAGTAGCCCTGTGGAGAAGAACTTGGGGGTGTTAGTTGACAAGAAGCTCGCATGACCTGGCAACGTGTGCCTGTGGCCCAGAAAGCCAACCATATCCTGGACTGCACCAAGAAAATTGTGGCCAGCAGGTTGAGGGAAGTGATTCTCCCCCTCTGCTCTGCTCTTGTGACACCCCACCTGGAGTGCTGTGTTCAGCTCTGGGGCCCCCAGCATAAGGAGGACATGGACCTACTTGAGCGGGTCCAGAGGAGGCCACAAAGATGATCAGGGGGCTGGAGCACCTGCCCTATGAGGACAGGCTGATAGAGTAGGGGTTGTTCAGCCTGGGGAAGAGAAGGCTCTGGGGAGACCTTATATTGGTCTTCCAGTACCTAAAAGGGAAGAAAGAAAGCTGGAGAGGTGCTTCTTACGAGAGCATGTAGTGACAGGACAAGGGGTAATGGCTTTAAACTGAAAGAGGGTAGATTTAGATTAGATGTAAGGAAGACGTTCTTCACTGTGAGGGTGGTGAGGCACTGGAACAGGTTGCCCAGAGAAGCTGTGGCTGCCCCCTCCCTGGCAGTGTTCAAGGCCAGGTTGGAGGGGGCTTTGAGCAACCTGGTCTAGTGGAAGGTATCCCTGTCCATGGCAAGGGGGTTGGAACTAGATGATCTTTAAGGTCTATTCCAACTCAAATCATTCTATGATTCTATGAATTTGCTTATGAAAGGATATCCAGGCTTTACTTCTGGGAAGCCTTTAGCTCAGTCTCACAACTTTCTTTGGCCCTGCATATTTGTCTGTCTCTGTCTGGTATTACTTCTGCCATGTTGTTGCCCTTAAAATGTCTGCAGTGTGGTAAAAATGGAATATCAGTAGAGTCCTTTCTCTGCTGAGCTGCACCAACTGTCATCAGGTAAAAGATGTCTGCCTTGCCTCGGGTACTGGGCTGCTGACTGTTGCCATGTTTTTCATGTGTGACCAGCATAGGATGTTGTCATTGCCCAGAAGTCTGAAAAACTAGTCTGAAAAGGAGGCAGTCTGTAATCGTAGGGGTCTTTCCAGTGCTCAGCCCATGTCTGTTGTTGCTGCTGTGTATTTGCACTGCTCCTTCTGTAACTTATTCTTCTCCACATTTTTTTCTCACAGTTTAAAAATGTCCATTTTTAGTCCATATAGAGAACCTGTGGTTTTCCAGTTTGATGTATTCATGTGAATGTCTGAATACCATGAGTTAAGTGTTTTTATACAGTGTGTTATGCTTTTTTATTTACAGGATGCTGCCCTATATACTGTTTTCCATCTGTAGGTGTGGCGTACTTGTGAGCCGGACAAGAAATCCTCTAGGGTCTGTCCATTCCAATAAATGATAGAATTGTGTATTTGTAAATCTTTGCCTCATATGAGTTTGTCCTCAGATTCTTTTCAGCCCATCATTTACCTCATTTGTCTTTTATTCATGCATTTCTTTCTGCAGAGTTATGGGTGTCCCTTTGTGATTTCTACTCTTCCCTGTACTGTTATCCTTGCGAATTAGTTGAGTGCCAGCTTTGCTTATGCTTGGCAGTTAGGTATAAGTGGTATAAACTCTCTAGTCTCATCCAGAGTTACTTGCTGCATGCAGGGAAGACTGCTGAAGCACTATCGTTGGGGCAGCTGTATCCTTTGTTCTTTCTCCAGAAGAAGACCTGAGTCCTGTGGAATTTACTTGTTGCAGAAGTCAGTCATTTTTATGCAGTTTGGCAATGCACAGACCTATAATTTTGTCAGAAACTTGATTATAACCATTGAAAAGTAACCCTCTTGAAAACAGCATTCTTCTGTGTTAAAAATGTGTCCAGAGCTCTTCTGGATGGCTGCTGCTGCACAGTGTTGCTGTAGTGCATGTGGTGGCCTGTGTATGTTATGGTTAAGATGGAGACTGCTGGTTTTTGGATTTCCCTCTTACCCAAGCACACAGTGATTTTGTTTTGGTGCAACCTAAAGAACATGCAGCTGCTGAATACATTGTCTTTCAAGTCCAAGGGCTGGTGTGATTATTGTTTTTAATTTTGGATCTTTTTTCCTTCAATGCTCTCAGTTTTCAACTTCATGTAGCAAAAATGAATCTGTTTTGAAAATCATGTCCAGTCCTGAGCGTAAATGGACAAAGGGCAAACTCAGTGTATGGCAGAGATTTTATTCCTTTGCTCCATGTATACTGTTCTTTCTAATGCTGAAAAGAGTGTTTCAGGATTCCTGGCCAGTACTATACACATATGTTTGATTGTAAGATTTTAAGGTGATGTACCGACAACCACAAACAATCACAACAAAACCAAACTTATAAACAACTCTAAAAGAGGCAGTTATGGAAAAGAAAGTTTTTCAGGTCTTGATCAGCAACACTAACAGTTTTTTCAATCTGAACAAAAATGGGTTTGGTTACATCACCATAGTTTCTAAGGAACAGGTGTCATTGTCCACACACTGTTAGCAGTAATTGCTATGTATGAGGCAGCCCCAGGAGAGGCAGGATTAGATACACAGTCACAGAGACAGAACTATGCTTTCCCCCATGCAGCTGGTCAGTCAGCTCCAGATGAAGGTCCAAAGTAGGGCCAACACCAACAGATATGCACCATGTTTCCTGCTTTGGAAGTAGATGCTTTTCAGCGCTGTTAATCCACTGTCAGCCACTACACCTAAATTCACAAGCCCAGTGAGAATTCTGGTAGAGTAAGATGTGCCACAAAACTTGAAGATTCACTGTATTTCTGATAACACTTTCATCGCTACTCTGAGAAAAACATGTGAGATTCTGTCATGGTTAAATTTAATTTCTGCTTAAAAATTTAAAAGAACTTAAAGAATTTCTGCTGAACCTTATCCTGTGATAAGATATAGGAATGAACGTTTAAATATTTTTTCCATAGTTCTTAAAGATTTAATCAAGAAAAAGTTATTTTTTCCTGAATAGATTGCAGTCCAAATAGGATAGTTTTAATGACAAAATCAGACTAGACTGCAGTCCTTGTGACAGGAATTGGTCCTATATTTTTGAGATTATTGTTGCTTTGCCAAAGTTTGCAATTTGCTTGCAAAGTTTTCTGAAGATTTAAATGCCAAAGCTGTTACAGTGACTTCTCAGGAGAGCTGCGTACCATCCCAGATCACTCTGCTCAGATGTTCTCACTGTTCACCCACAGAAGCATTAACTTCTTGCACTGGGAGGGAGCCCAAGAGGTGGGAAGGTGTTGCAATTTGTGATGTTATTGTCCTACTGACTTGTCTGGGGACAGACCTGGATCCTGAATCCAAACAAATGGTAAGGGAGAAACCAGCTGAACTAATTCAAAGGACAGCTGACTAGACTAAAGTATTCTACACTGACCCATCAGAAAATTATTTCGACAATTGAGCTGCTGCCTGCTTCTGCCTCTGAAGGCCTTTGGTTCCATCACACACTATTGGCTGAATTGTCACCTGTTGTCAGATTTCAGTTCAGAGAAAAACATGAAGCCAGATCAGGGACCTGGTCGTAATTCCCTGAATTATGTTTCTCAGTAGACAATCCTGATGCTGTAGTCAGTCTGTGGGACTGCTTTGACATGTGTCAGCTAAGGAAAACAGTCTACAGTATCTCCTGACCCCACTCCTCCTATCATCTCACTGGCATTAATGTAGGGACATGGCAGAGGAATACCCTCCTGAGGGACTCTCACAGAGGGTGAGAGGCTGTCTCATCCTTCAGAATATCTTCTCAAAACCCATTTCACCTAGAAATACACTACACACATTGTATGCTAACAAATAATTCAGGAACACTTCAATGGTTTCCACCTGTGGCTTGAAGGGAGTGACTGATGGTGGAGCGTAGAACAGAGAAGAAAAAGGGGATGTGGATTTTGTAAGAGTCCCGTCAGGGATGATGGATGCTGTAAGAACATTTTGCTTTTTATTGCACATACTTATCTGACAGTTCTGCTTTTTGTTGCAGAGTGCGTTGAAAAGTGAAGTCTTGCGTGTAACACTAAAAGCTGTCTTTTTTCTTAATGCTGCCTATATTTTGTCTTCAGGCAAAGGTCTACTGCCCAGCGAAAGGGAGTGGACTATTGTTTATCTTCAGAAGAAACTGCATGCAGTTTTAGTAGTTACGACAGCAGGGGGACTAATTGCATTCTCTAGAGTCAAACATAAATAAAGTGTCTCAGGACTGATTCTAGGCTACAAAGACTATCCAAGAAAGAAGTCCTCTTTCCAACCTTGACTGTACCACTGTCCCAGGTAAAGGAAAGCAAGCACACCAGTAACAAAAAACCCAATTTATTTTTTTCCCAGCAGAGGTTGTATTTAAAAGTTGGGAGACGTTTGTCTTTGACTGACTTCTTTTTCAGCTTTTTGCATGCATACACTAAAAAGCCAATAATTTTTGAAGGGCAAACACGTCCATCAGAGGTAGAAGAAAATGAGGCTATTATCTTGTCACAGAGTTAAACAAGACAGCTTCTTGGCATTTGGGAAAAAAGGAGTAGACAAAGAGCTATGGTGTGGCATATTGTTCTGTGGGACTGAAGCTGATATTCTGAAATGTGAGGTTATGGATTGTATGGTAATGGGAACCTGGATGAGGAAACCATTCATTCTTCGATGAGATCATATTCCCCTGTTTCTCATATACCTTACAGAGGAGATATGTGTGCAAGTAAATTGCTACTAGTAGACACGTATTTTTCATTCAAGGCTTCTACACTCCTGAGTTTGTACAGGGATTTTTTATTATAATTACAATTATATATGAAACATTGTGCAAAGAGAATTTACCACTGTTCCTACTCCTTTGTGGTGTCTCTCACAAAGCCTATGCTCTGTACATAGAGCTACTCCTTGAAAAGATGAGAAATATAATTGTAATTAAAAATAAGAAGTAAAATATTGCTTGGCTATGAATAAAGTATCAGGTCTGTTGTATTTAATCTGTGGCCAGGATAAGCCTCCCTTGGGATTACTCCAGTCCTCAAAATACAGTTTTCTTATCCTATTCAAGACATCTTACCAGATTCCTTGTTAAATGGGGAGATTGAATTTCATTGGAATTCTCAGTCTACCCTGACCTTTTTAAGTAAACCACAATAAAAATCAGAAGATGAATCTGCTACCATCAGGGTATGCTATATTTGGACCAGCAGGTGATATTCTTTGATATTTGTGATGACCATCAATCTGTCATTTTTCTGTATTATGTACACCAATATCAGAGACATTAGACAAACTAAACCAATCCCAAACTCTCTGAAATCTGTAAAATTTCATACCATTTTTGCTTTTTTTCCCCCAACAAAGAATAATTATTTTCTTTCAAAATCTAAGACTGATACCCTATGTGGGTCTGGCACAAAACCTACATCTCTTCAAACTCTTAAATATTTATCTGCTGCTATTCAACTGCCAGACATAATCTGTTAGATATTTTTACATTCTTACAGACTTTGACGGCTGTGGAAGATGTTCATGACAATGGTGTCTCTTCCAGGTTATGACTAGATTGCCATATGACATGATTTCATATGTTTATTTTGGGATTTGTCCTGCTTGTGCTGAAGTCTGTTACAGTTTTGGCATGGATTTTAATAAAAGCAAAACTGGTCATTCTTTGTATTTCATGACAAGGCTAAAAAAACCCCAACATTTCTGAAGGCAGAGACCAAAGCATTTAATGGTAAATGATAGCAGATTCATCACCAGGTTAGACACTTGAAATATGGCAGTCCACTTTGAAAAGTTACAAAATCCATTGCCTGCCATCATTCTCTTCAGAGGATCTATTGCATCTGCCTGTCAGTTTGTATGTAACTTGAATCTCTTGACACAAGGAAAAGGTAAAATAAAACGCTGTGTAAAAATCACTGTGGACTTGCAATGTACCCAAATATGATACTCCAGTTCAAAGAATGGTGTTTGAACCAGACTACAGTTACTGACAAACATGTTATTAATGATCAACCATCAAATGCTTTTGATTAAAGAGAGAAATCCTGTAGCACTAAAGAAGGCTATTTCTCTTTTTTTCCTTATGCCTTTTTTTTCCTTAAGTGGAGATACTTAGAGAAAGGTGAACTGCCTTTTTTAAAAAAATAATCACACCTGCACTATATTTTTATCCTCTTTGGACATCAAGAAAAAAGAGAAGTTGACTTGACTTGATAGTATTTTATCTATAAATGACACAGAAAGAAACCTTAGTTGCAGGAGCTAAGTGAATAATATATAATACTACATGAAGCATTGCACTGAGAATCCCAGCTATGTTTCAGGAATTTTTAGGACAATTTAAGAAAAAGAAAATTGACCGTGTTTGTCTAACTAGAAGCATTTTCAATGCACTCAGATAAGTATGTAATGAGACAATGTTCCACAGACCTCAGATATAAGTGCCAGCTATTCAAAGCATTAGATGTCTTGATAGATAGATAGATAGATAGATGTTTTTGAACTTTTCAGATACACTAAGATAATTTAGAAGATGAAGACCTAGGATAATGATGCCAGACATCTATCCTTCTTACACCTGTTTGAAAATCCCAGTGAGTCTGCAGTCACATGCTTAGATCCCTAGACACATTTATAAGACTGTCCCAGTATTGCCAATCCTGTCTCAGTATTGCCAATCCTGTCCCAGAGCTCATGCAAAGTTGGATGTCCCTAAAGGTATGCACCATTCTGTGTGCGCTTGAGCTTGGTGTCTGCTTTCATCTTGTGGCTATTAAGTTCAGCTCAGATTTTGTGAGTTGACGGCTATCTTTGCATGTCACACTGTGTCCTCTGGTGTTTTGGGTCCATGATAGATTTCCACCTTCTGTCCTCTAACTGGATGTCTCTCCCAGCATATGCCTCAAAATGTGAAATTTGTTCTCCTCAGCCAGCAAGCAAGGCAGAACACAGTGGAGGACATCAATTATGAGGAAAAAATTAAGGAGTGGGTGTTCAGCTTACATAGACCTGCTGAAGGTAGATCTGGCATTGCACCTACTGTGCATGTGTGGTTTGTACGTGTTGATGTGGCTGGGGTCCTACAAGGGCATAAGGCTGTGATACATGAACAGATAAACTGTGCACGTGTTGCAGCCTCTGGACAGAAACTTCTATTATTGTGGTTTGGAAAGTGACTGGATAGCCAGTGATAAGACAGATCATGGGCTGAAACTCTGCACGCCACTGAGGGTGGTAAGGTAGAGATGAAGGTCATGACCCTGTTCTCCTTGTGCCTGTAATCAGGCAGATAAAGATCAAACTGCATCATACACAATAAAGATGCCAGTCATGCATGAAGAGCCATAATTACAGACCTCTGTGCCTGCACAGAATTCAGTCATACTTTTACTCTTCCAAAATGATTCTGGCAGAGGATTGGCATGTCAGAGAAGGAAGGAATGTTCCCTTTCCTTGTAGCTACTGGTTGCAGCAGCAGAATGCTAGAGATGAATATATTCAGTGAAGTTGTTTTTTCCATATGAAGTAGAGTGTTTTTTCTTGAGTTATACTTCTTTGGCTGAGTCAAGCATTTCCTGCGAGGACTGGATGTATTCCTGCTCAGGCCCTGATCCTGCAATCTGATCTAACTGGGGGAGTTATGTCTTGTGCAAAGATGAAAAGCCCTCACAGTATCTTTGCCTAGGTGAAAAGGTCTGCCAGGGTAGAACTGATTGCAGAACTGGAACAAGCAGCTCAAAACCAAAATGACTCAGAATAAAATACATAGGTAGAAAAAAAACACCCAGTCTTCAGAGGACCTTGAAAACCCGCTGTGCGCACAGGAAAACCATTTTTCAATGGTTTGTTCCAACAAACTCGTTTCAGAGTTTTCTACCTTTTCAGGCTGTTTTTTATTACAACTTTTTCAGTTTTAATTTGGGCAGTATTCCCCAAACTGTAGACAAAGCTGAAATTTGAGAAGATATTTTCCCTCTGCAAAATGATTTGTAATTTTTCATTGTGTAAGGACTTGTAGGCAATATGATGTGGCTTGCAGAGAATATGATAAACTTGCAAGGCATACTGTACTTAGAGAAAAAAGATGGAAAAGTTCCTTCACGCTTATTTTCTCCCTCATTTATAATCATTAGGCTTTAAATGCCCCATACATCTCTGTCATTTAGATAAGAGTCATTGATTGCTTAGCTGCTGCACAGATATTTCATACACCTGGTTTTAGATGACATTTCAGGGGTAGAAGGAGAAGGAAGTAATGTAAAAAGTGTTCACAGTTTGCAATGTCAAACTTTATTATATAAAGTCATAAACAACCCCAATTAGTAGTAAGTAGTTCATAGCCAGGGTTTTAAGCCTGCTCTAGCTTCATTAAATGTTTCCTGCAGTCGAGCAAGGCATTGGTATATATAAACTGAGCCCTGATTTATAATAAAACACAGTAAAGTTTTAGAAAAGCTTTGTTTTTCCTTCTGATTGATTTCTTGTCAAGGTCCAGCAAAGCCTGAGGAAGAGGTTAAGTAGAGGTCTTGAGGGACCACTTAACATCTGCTACACTTGTGACTTTTTGATCTTGTTTTTTCCCTTGCTTTGAGGGATGCCTATAGTAAAGGCCATGTGTGCCTGCGTGTGTTTCCCAGAGATGGCTGGGGCTGTGAGGGACACAGCAGCCAGGGGAGCAAAGAAAACAGCTCCTTGCTGACAGATCAAATGAAGGCAAAAAAAGGAGAAGAGGGATTACATGCTCTGTAATCATGATAATGGGAAGGAAAACACTGGGGGTCTCAAGTGTGAAAGTCTTTGTCCAGAGGAATGTAAGCATCAAGGATGTTTTGATATTATAAACCAAAACTTCACCCGAGTGCCCAGGAGATCAGCATTCACCCTATCCTCCACATTCAGGTGGCACAGTTTCCCCTTCCTGGGCACTGCAGGCAGATGGCGGTATGCAGATAGGGGCCCTACCATGGTTCTGGGGTCCCAGAAGAGGTCTGGGCACCCTGTGAGGCAGGTGGGGATCTCAGGGCAGGCGGTAGGAAGCCACACATCTCATGGAGAAAGCCACTGAGCTGGCCACCTGTGCTGGTCACTTTGGAGGGTGACATCTAACTTCTTTTGTACTTCTGCCTCCCAGCCTGTTTTTTTAACACACCCCGTCACTGGCCCTACCAACTTGTGGTTTCAGTAGTTAAAAAAAAGTTGTTTACGAGAAGACAGTTCAGCTACTTTGTGGGTGGACATCGTCACAGCAGCTGCTGCTGGCAGCAGGGAGATGTCTGCCTTGGAGGCACCTGCTTTGCAGCATGGGCACTGCGGTCTCTGAGACCCATGAGGAGGCTTCAGTGCCTTCGACAGCCTCCTCTGGACATGGCCTCTGGGCACCAGAGCAGCAGTCTTTCCCCAGGGGATCCATAGGTCCCCGAGTGCCGCCAAAGCATGCTGGTGCTGTGCAGCCATTGAGTGTCTGCAGCCAGCCACACCAGGAAGAAAGAAATGCTTCTTTGTTCACTGAGGGTCCCATACCTTCTTGGGTCACTTTTTCATCTTGTGTACCTCCTGGGGGAAGAGGAGTGCTAACTTGCTTCCTCAGTCAAGTTTATTGCTTATTGCAACATCTTGTGTTAAACAGCCTGTTTTAACCCATAGTTTACCCATTTCTCTTTAAAGGCTTTTTTCTCCTTCTTTCCCTTCCAGCTCCTTTAGCTGACTGACCTCCATTCCCAAACTATACCTCAGTGATGAACTCAGTCAAGCACTGGCCTCTAGACTCCCACAGACATGGGTATTTGAAATTGCCTTCAGGTTTTCATCCAACAGCATGGCTCTGCCTTCAAGTCTGATGTGAGGATTTACAGAATAAAGGCCAATAAGGCCACATTTGTGCGAGTAGAAGGGTCAGCTTCCTTCCGGGGATTCCGATTCTTTGAAGCAGCTATTTCCCAGGAACAGGTGTACCACAGCTTCTTGTAACATGGCATTTCCCCAGCCCTCATTGCCACAGCTGTGATAGTCGTGCAAAAGCTACTGGACAATGTGCTGGCATCTGGAAATTACACGGAGACAAGCTCAAACAAGAAGTCCTCTTGCTTTCATGTGCCATGATTTCTGCAAAGCTGGGATCTCCAGTGAGGACTTAAACTAGCATAGTTTATGAGTGAAAATCCTTTTACAATGAGAATGACCCCCACTGACCAAAAGTTTAAACAAATGCCCTCCGTACACATTTCCTACAGTGGAGATCAAGTTCCATACCTATGATGTAAGCAGGCCTCAAACAAGCCTCTCACCTACACACAGAACAGAAATCATTTGCAAAGAAAACCAAAATGACAGCCATATGCCTGGGACTTTTATATGCTATGGCTAGGCTTGCAGACCCCAAGTAGGAGGATCTTCTGATCTGAAGATGCAATTGAAAACAGGTGCCTGACATGCTGCACATAAAAAAGTATACAGGCAATTTGGGAGCTCTCTGGAGATTCTTTCAACTTCTGAAAATATGGAGACAACTTCCCAGTCCTCGATCCTGTGTTTCCTCTCCAATTCCCCTGCTCCCTTTCCTCCCAGAAACAGAGGAAACTGCCAAGCCATGGAGATGCTGCCCCATTTAGTAAAAGAAAATGTGAAAAAGATTAAGGAGGATCCATCAAAATGTCAGCTTGATCTTGAACTGCTGGAAAAGAGGGTTTTTTTTTATTCAAGTGTCTGTCACAAAGACCTGGGTGACCTTGTTTTGCAAGTGAAAGCCTTTGACTGTGACCAGGCATGCTTCCTGTGTCCAACTCCTATTTAGCAAATAAACTAAAAGTACTGCCCATGTTTATGGTAAACACCTGATTAGGTTCTACTAAAAAAAAAAAAAATTACAGCTGGATAATACAGGACCAGATTAGGTTTCTTTTTTTATTTGTTGTCACCAAATGCTCCCGATCTTTTTGTGTTCTAAGGCTTGTTAAGTGGATGTTTTAAAATGATGCAACAGACAACGCAGCTGTATTTCATTTGTAGATAATTGATGCAATACATGTAATAACCCAACTATATATGTTGACTCATGAGCTAATTTAGGTGTAGATGTTACAGCACTTGTGCAGCTGGAAATGTTGCTATCACACAAATCAGTTGCAGATTAATAGAGTCAGGTCCCTGTCTGCACTAGGAAGAGATAAAAGGCCACAGTCAACTATAAAAACAAGTTCTGAAGAGTTATTGTAAGTTTAAAATGTATTTGAAAATATTTTCCCAACCACAATGCATACTCTAATATGAACCTGGAATTGCTTAACTATATGGTGATTTGGCAAATTTATATATATAGTGAATTCATAAAGCTGAGAACATGGGTAAGGAGAAAGGATCACGGCGTAATGTTTAGAAGGTGAGGCAGAGGTGGGCATTTTCACTCCTACTATTTGCTCTAATACTGAGTGATAACAGTAAAACTGTCTGGGTCTCTGTTTCCTGGTGTGGATTCTTTGGTGATGGCATTTACTAACTACGGCTCCTGGACCTGCTGTCATTTGGTGACATAACCAAATAGTTAGGACTGGAGCCAGAGGGATCTGCAATTTCTTTTCACCTCTATATGTTACTGGCACTGCATGCCCCATTTGCCTCATCTGTGAAAGACAAGTACAAATGTTTACATGTTTTCTAAATCCTTTTTGTAATCTGTGGTGGAAAACAAACATATATGCAATTCTGAAGTACTATTATGACTATTGTTATCACTAACATCATAGCAACATTTAAATATTGACTGTGTACAAGTGTATTCCCAATTTAACTAGTGAGTCAGTTTGTATATGCCTCTATATGCGTTGCAGTGAACTTGATGTTAGTAATCAGTACTCCTGGTGATAATTAATGGATGGATCAGTAACTAGTTCCAGGAGGAACAGGAGAAATAGGACTGGACTCCTGCAAATTTATGCCTCAAAACTGGGTTGTCTGATGCCTTCTGAAGTGTAAACATTGACCAAGGCTTTTCTTCTCTTTGGGATGTTCATCATCTCTTTCACCCATGTGGACTCCCTGGGGACAAATCAGGGTTGATGGCAACCTGTAGCCTCTGCCTCATTGATTTCTCCCCTCTATTTGACTGTCTCTTTCCAGAAAATGCATGAAAGTTTGCACTATGTCCTCTGCATATTGGTTAAAACTGACAAGCAATGACAAGAGTATCAGGACTCAGAGGTACAAACAGACAGATGAACAGATGCACGTACAAGTACATTTCCTCAGGAAAGAGGCTAAAAACTTTCTTTGACTTGTTTCTAGTAATTCAACTGTCTTTGCTGTATTTGCTTTCTGCCTGGTGCTGCTTGTTTTAGTAATCATTTGGAAGGACGAAACTGGAAATAGAAGTGGGTTAGACAACAGTTCTCAAGTTGGTGGGTTTTTTTTGGTTTTTTTTTTTTTTTTATGAGCCCCTTATAGGAAATAATTTGGGATCTCTTGGAATGTTATTTGCCAGGAAACAAAGTCACAGCTTTGAAAGTATCAGTGCAGGCTGAGTATTTCCAGACTGGCAAGAAAATGCTAGCCAGACTCTTTTGTTGTGAAACGGAGACATTTCTATGGCTAGTATCTGATTCAGCAATTTCACAGCAATGGATCTAATGTAATCTATCTGTGGTTTTAAGGCATCCAATTTCAGTCACTCCTAAAGAATGCCATGACAAGTTTATTACTCAGTTGATAATATTTTCTCTGTGAACACAGGAAAAGGAAACTCTTTTGGCTGGAAAGGAAGTATAGGAAATAAGAAATAGTATTAGAATTCACAGATCAATACACAAAACCATAAATATATAAACAAGTATTTGGACTACATTGCTTTGTTAATATTGACTTGTGTTTGGGTTACTGGAATGATTGCTGATTGAATATGTATACTTAATTGCTGGTTGCTAGTAGAACAAGCAGAAAAACTTATTCAGTAATACAGAGTGGAGGTAGGACTTCTTGGGGTTAAACACTTCTGAGGTGTAAATGGCCATATATGGGCTATTATTTGAGGAAATCCTGCTTCTTTGACTATCACCAAATGTGGCTTTATGAGAAGCAACACATGGAAAGGACAACAGACAGCAAAAACATCCCATTCCATATTGTAGAACTGCTTCTCATATTTCTTTGCAGTCTAAAGAAAACAGGATTTTCCTTGGGTATCCCATTTTAGTTTAAGATGGACATCAGTAGAGATTCTTGTTGTTTCATAACCTTGTTTTTCTTCAGTCTTGTTCCTTCTGTTTAGTATAAGCAACACTTTGACTGAAGTTCGTTGCCTAGATGTTGTTATATTTATTGCTGTTTATATGGTCTGGGAAGGAAAAGCAGCATTTGCTAAAGTCCAGCTGTACTTACTGAGAATGCTTAGCTGACCTCCAAGATGAAGTCCATGAGTGGAGATTTGAAGGACCACTCCAGAGAGGTCAAAAGGGTGGAAAAAACTGTGAGTTATAGATAGGCAGCAACTGGTCTTAACCTGAAACCATGTTAGGATGAGTGGTGTGTGTAGAATCACATCAGTTCCAGAACATGGAGTTCAACTCTGTGGTGCTTCAAAGCAATGGTTTCTATTTCAATGCAAATTTGACAATGATAGATGTTAATCACAGTCCTTAATGAAGAACCAGAGGCATAAAAGTAAGTAGTGTGGCATATGAATCCCATAAAACAGAAAAGAACCACATGCCATAGATATACTTAACTGCTCAGGAAACCAATCAACACCTCTAAAATGTGGCATACAATACTTCAAAGTTAGCAGAGTTTGCAGTGAAAACAAGAAGATCTCAGTTTTACAAAAATTCCAATAGGGAATTTTACAACTGCAGGAAAAATAGAGCAGAATTAGTTTCTGAACTGAGATAGCCTTGATAACAAAAGTGTCAAGAAAAGAAAATACTAGTTCTGAAAAGGAAAGGGTTTAATTTACTTGCCCAATTTCATACATGAGGAGTCTCACTAACTTCAGACAAAGGGTAGTCCTGCTGAGATCAATGGTGGTATTCACGTATATAACGTTAAGTACATGCATGCATCTTTTCAGCACCCAGATCTCAAATGCCTACCAGAGAAATAAATACACCTGGAAACAAATATCAAATTGCAAAAAGAAATTTTTTTCCCAGCCTGAGATGAGTATTCAGGAAATGGACAAAATAGCTCATTTGTGATACATTTTATCACTTCTGAAATGTGTAAGTGGAATCACTTGTGGAAAATGCAGGAAGATTACAGTCCAAGGTGTATGGAAATTACAGTCCACAAGTCACCCTCTCCCACCCATCACACGTTATCTGGGATCATCAAAGATTTCCCAAACGTCTCTGTGAGTGGGATTGTAGGTGAAGTTGAACATTTATAGGCTCAGAAATTTGTCCAAGGTTCTCATTTCATTTCAATATGAACTCATGTTACGTCTGTTGAAAATTCTACTGACAGTCCCATACATGTAATTTATGACATTTCCTATCAAGATGTTTAGCTGAATTAGAAACACTTGTGAAGAAGCCCATCTGTAGCGAGTTAGAAAGCATTTTTGTAGCAGAGGTGAGGGCTGCTGAGGCAACAAAGGCAGGCTCATCTTACTTTTATTCCGATGGCTGTTGATCCAGAAATTGCACCATAAACTGTTTACAGCTGTGGCTTTTGTTACGGTGACAAAGAACATGTTTAAAGGTAGACAGAAAGCTGTGCTGCATGTTAGTTCACAATGACCATGCAGTTTACACACCAAACAGCCCCAAACATACTTCTGCAACATCCAGGCTTTTTGATGAAGTGGCACTGGTTTGATATCTCTTCTTCATTATTTGTTTTACTGAGCTGGTTACATGTATATCTGCCCTATTTTCCCAGCTTAACACCATTGAGACCATGGTGATGATATGCCTCCTAGCTCACAGGCTTTGTTTTAGGCATGTGAGCTGTTCTATTTAAACAGATAAGACTAAAACTAAAGATACGCATAGGTTTGAAGGGCGTTATTATTTACCCAGAGCAGGGAATGTACTTGTTCCTTCTGTCACACCAAAGGAGAGAATTTTAATTGCTAAAATTAATCTACTTGAGCCTTTTTTAAGTTCAGAAAACTTATTTAGATGTGTGGACCAGAGATTTATCTCTCTGTTTTTGCATGGTTTCCTTGTAGTTTTGTTCTGTAGTTGTCTTCAGAGACAGGATAATTTCACAAGACAATGGTGAGAACTGGCTTCCTTGGAAGGCTGAATCATTGCCTGTCTTCAAGTTGTCCTTGCTTGGGTGCAGAAGCCAGAGTGTGGACACTCATGTGGAAACAGCCCTTTTGCCCCTTCTGTGTTACATAGGTGCACAATGGGACACAGGCCAAATTAATGTCATGTTTAGCTGTCTAAAATACAGCTATTGTTTAGCTGTTGTAGGTTGGTAGTCCACTCTGCCTTCATGGTTAGTAGAAAAGCAGCTCCAGAGATTGCTTGTCTTCAGATGAGATTTACTGCCCTCTTGAGGTATTTATCTTTCTCCTCCAAGAACAGAGGGAGCTTAAAAGACCTTGTGCCCTTCTGTAGGAAGTTTGTATCAACAACAGTCAGCTGATGTACCTTGTCACACTAAGGAATACAGGCTGCACTCCTTGGAGAAAAAACACTTTCTGCACAGACATCTTGGAAGCTGTAGAATAAACTGGCAAAATTAGCCCAAATCAGCGTGGGTTCTGCTGTTATGATGTGGCCGTATGGCATTCCCTTATGTCACAATGTGCCACTTCATGGTGGGACACTCCAACACTGTTTCCAACAAATGATCCAGGTTGCACAAAATCCATGCTCATCATTAGAACACCATTGACCTGCGCTCTCTGCAGACTTCAGGAGCCAGGTCTTCTGGAAAAGGCCCTCAAACACAATAAGCTGGAATAAATGGGCTCTTGACCAAAGTTGCTGGTAACATTACTTATTTCAGTGTTCTTGGAGCTGATAAGACTTGTTTCAGCCTGGCTCTTGTCTCATGTTCTGCTGGGTTATTACCTGAGAACATTATTTTGAATACCTGCTGGTTGGTGTTGTCTGGGTTTATTCCACCTGCATTATAAAGCCAGCAGTCAGGCTGGATGATGCTTTCTCAGAACTCAGCTCCTTGAAGGCCCACAACATTACAGCCAGAAGTCTCAAAAGTGGTCTGAAAATCTATGGCCACTGGGATGGTAGTAAACTATCTGAGGTGAAATAAGTTGTCATGTCCTGCTGCAAAAGACTTTATTGTCTCTGAGACTTCTGCTCTTGAATTTCTGCTGTTTTCAGAGTTTATTTCAAAGTTCATTTTCAGATCAAAAACTTTATACTTTGACTCATCAAAGACTTTTTTTAAGAGGGGTAGTTTAGTTTACACTGTTTAGATACAGTCATATGTGCCTAATCTTTGATATCAGGTGTGTTACACTCTATGGAGGAGAGACACTTGCTGCTTATATATCTTTTCTGTATTAGATATTAACATATTAAACAGAGAGGAGATACAGTTTTGGTAAGCCAAAATAATAAAGTAATTGGCTAAAAAATACCTACTAGGATCCCTAATTAGTACCCCTTAGATAAAAATCCCCAAATCTGCAGATAAGTGTAGGGGAAAGATACTATGAGATAAAGATATCATGGGAACCTTACACTAATCAAAATCTTCTGTGACTGCTTTATTAAGATACTTACTTTAAGAACAAAACATATGGTAGAAGCCTCAAGGAGATAGGCCCTTTAGCTCACTACCAGCAGAAGTGTAAAATGCTCCCAGTTCCTTTCAGGATTTAAGTAATGCTTGCTTAGGGTGTTTCATTCACTAGCAAACATGGTGATTTGTGAAGCACGACTAATGTGTCCCTGGAAAGTTCCAGCATGAAATAAGACTAGGTGTGAAAGCCTGTCAGGGTCCAAAGAGATATGATTTAAGGGGAAGCACTCCCTGAAAATGTGAAGATGAGTGTTACTAACTTAATCCATATGATATCTTCTCCCCCTCAAATGTATGGTAGGATGTAGGGCAGAAATGCATGAAGCAGCCATTAGTCATTGCCTACAGGTGATATTTTTTCCATGAATTATCAGCAAGGTTTGCCATGCTGTGTTTAAACATTTGTACAATAGATTAGTGTGCAAAGATGAAAAGTAAAGGAGCTATCCTATGTTTACTTGCAGATGCACACACACTTGGAAAATTTAGAAAGGCACTTGTTATATTACAAATGTAGCTCTGCAGTCTTACACAGTAATAGAAGTAACTGAAAAGTAGGTGTCTGGGCAGATACGGAGGTTCAGGAAGGTAGCTTTCTGCCACCAATGCTATTACATGAGTGAGTAGATGAATGATATGATTTTCTATAATTTTTCACTTTCTTTTGAAGCCTGAGGATTGCCAGAAGCAGGATGGAGTCTGCTCTAATTTTGCTTGGATAATCCTAGAATTTCTACTATCAACAAAAAGTTAGCATATATAACACTTGTACTTTAATCTAACATGAAGCTGTACAAGATATATCTGTATAAGTACAGAAAAAAAGGCATTCTCCATTCAGTGTACAGTCTTGGGAGACAGGACTGGGGAGAGCTTTGAAATCATCCAGTTAATCTCTCTAACATCGCACAGGATCACTGTGAAGGTAAACTGAAATGCCTAATTTTGGTAGTGAAAAGCATACAGAATATTAGCTCACGGGACAGCTGAAAGTATATGTCCTGTTTTTCTGGGACATAGTATGGGATGTGCTAGGCAAGCTTCTGGCTTCTAAGGTTGCCACTACACCTTGGACAGAAGTACGTGAAAAAGGGACAGAGAAGAACAAAAGGGAGTCTTTACTCTGCTGTCCAAGTCCTTGTCTGCTCCCTACTACACTTTGTCTGACATAGTTCTGTAAAGGTAGGTATGGTTGGAGAAGGTGGGCAAGGAGCGACCATTTACTGCAGCGACCCAGTGTCCCTGTGATGAGACACATGAAGTGCTACTCTTGCACGTGAAGGAAATGTGTTTCTGTCAGCTGTTACTCTAGTTAATGTGGCTTACCCAAGGCAAAGGCACATATCAGTTCTTCTCAAGAAACACAGGTAGGTACTGGGAAATATTTATGGAAAGTGTGAAGTGATTTGCTCCTGTGTTCTAGCTAATACAAAAAGCTTGAATCCCAAAGAAAGCCTCTAAATAAGTAACAAATGCAACAGACAAATGGCGCCTGGCTATAGCCAGCCAATGTCTTACACAGTTTTTAGAGCTAAAAGCAAGTTTGGATTGGAGTAGACGAACTTTTTTAAAGTACAAACTGCAATCATTTAAAATTAAATCTAACATCTTCCTATTGCTACTTTTCTTCTTACAATTTGCAAAAAACAAACTCACTGCAGGCTTCCTAAAAAGAGCAAAATCAAAGTCAAGCACCTACAGCATGTCAAATCCTAGACCTTGCTGGTGCTTCCCTGCCTGGAATTGGATATCTTTCTAATTCAAGAGTGTAAAGACCTTCTTGTGGGTAGTGGAACAGGGAATAGCACCTTGGCAGCCCTGTTTCCATCTGTCCTCTGTGTGCTGTTTTCTTTGGTATTGTCATTTTATTTGTTTTAAAGTAAAGATTAACTGAGTCAAGCTATGCAGCACTGTCTTAGCAATTTGCAGCCTTACGCATCTCAGTGCAGAGGGCAGTGGCTGTATGGAATCAGTTATATTTAGGAATATCCCATGCTGATAATATTTTCTTGCTGTCTGTACAGTGAAACAGGAACAGATACAACATCTGTTTCCTCATCCACTGATGTTTCCTTGTTTTATGTAACTGGGATAATTTCACCTAAAATGATGAATCAAGCTGTTACGTTGAGTCAAGCTGTAACTATGTCACATTTTACAATTCTATGATTCAGCCTGGGCACATGAATTCTGGTATAATATGCATGAAAAGATGTAATATTTTTATTGTAGAAAACAAAACTTCAGGATTTAAGAGAATATTCATAATGTATTGAAAAGGGAGAATGAAAGGTACATGTTATAAAGTTACCTTGACAAATGTTTTCCCTTGAAAATAACAGATCTCGAAATTTTCTTCTGAATTGAAGAGCTGTAACAGTAAATACACTGTTTCTCTCAGGCAATCACAGGTTGTTTACCTTCCAATGTGATATGACAAACACACTGAAAATAATGGAAAATATTTTATAAAAACAAGAAGCTGTAATGAGCTGCTCCTGAAATGGGACTCTAATGGTCATGGTATTTTGTAAATGTTAAATACAGCAGAAACATGTCCTAGGGATTCAAAAGTAAAATTTTTCCCTGTGGGTCATACCTGAACTGCTAACTCTGCAAGTTATTAAGAAGCTCTGCACAGGCGAAGGTGTCAGCTGTGAGACTGAGATTTATTCTTTGTGACCATGATGAACTGATAGCATTTCCCCAAAATAAAATGGCGAATGCACAGGCACACTGCTAATGCAACTTTCTTCTGCTTTTTAAATGCACTTCTATTCCTCATCTTTATTATGTCTTGTGACAGTGAGCTCTACAGTAGTTACGTGCTGACTGAGAAAATACTTGACGTTGCTTTAAACCCAGTAGTTTGTTCCTGTGCTATGCAAAACAACAGTGAATAATTGTTCCTTAATCATTTCTTCAAACCATTCACGATATCTGTTATTAGACCTGGGCCATCTCCTTCCTTCAGCATTCCCTCCTTTCCACCAAGGAGTCTGAGCATATTTAGTTTTTCCTCATATGGAAGCCATGTCTTTGATCATACATGTTGGTGTTTTCAGGCTCTACATCTTGAGGCATGAACAGCCATTTAAACAAAAGGACATCTTCTATGAGGGGTTTCTCTTCTCTCCCGCAGCAGGTGAATAACATCAAGTCACAACAGACTGGTAATAGGTTCCATCTTGGCTCTGACCAAGCACTGATGGGTTTTGATTTCCTCCCATCTACATGCTGGACCAAATGAACAGTGTTTCTTGTGTGTGGTTAGTGTTTAAGGCCTCATTGTGTACATGGCCTTGAAAGATATATTTTTATAGGTAAGCACCTCATAAAATATTTTTCTGAAGACATTTATCAAGAGAGACTTTGAAAAACCATAAGGAGAGGGGAAAGAGAATGTGGGGGAAGCACAACATGTGCTTTTCAGCTGCCATAAGGCCCTGCAGCAGCAGCCTTCATGTGAGAGGCGACACTTTGCACATTACAACAGGGAATCAAAAGATTTATACTCAACACTCTATATATATGACTCTCTAAGGCATCATTTTGAAAGGGTGATTATTGGTTTGACATGAGGGAATATTTTACATTAAATGCTGAAAGTTCTCTATGTACATAGCAATAATCACCCGATGCTGTTTTTTCTTACTGCATGGCTTTTAATAATAAATAATCATAATAATGATAGTTAGGTTCTCCAAAATTATCCCATTTGTTTTCCAAGAACCCCTAGGGGCTAGTATTTATCGCTTGATGTGAATGCTGCCTGCTCCTCTCCCTCTGCTTACACAAGCATATAAAAGAAGTCCAGACATATGGGAAGTGCCTCGCTTAATGTGATGGCAGCTCTGTTTACTATTATCTCCCTGAGCTGTGGTAATTGTAGTTCAGTTGTTGAGCAATTATTAAACCAGAAGCCGTAGGCCCCCTGTTGGGCTTCTCCCTGAGATCTCTCATTTTCTACCCACAAATGTCCAATGTGTTCAAAAGCAATGCACTGACTGCAGAAAAGATGACAAGCAAAACCTCTTAAATTCTTGTATATTTCAAGAGTTGGAGCCCCCACTGAATTCAGATAGGACCAGTTTGTAAATATGCTCTTTATACTTGTGTTTACACAGCAGCTTGGACTAATTAGGATCTTTCAGTGTATGCAAAGTGGGAGGAAGGGGAGGTGGATGGCCACAAAAAGACTAGACAAGGACCTAGTACAGTGAAAGGGAAAGGTCTGATTTTGGGAGGTATTACAGCATGGCACCTGCAAAGTGTAGTCTTTGTTCATGTCAGTTTTCTGCAGAAAAGTTGCTTTATTCTGCTAATTTGAGGTACACACAATAGAACAGTTTCTCCTCTTGCCCTCCTTTCCCCATACTATTAACCTTATGGACAAATGATATGATTTGTGATTAAAAAAGATTGGGCTCAACTAGATATATTTTGTGAATTAATGCTTTCAAGTAGTCATTTTTGCTTTCTGCTTTTTTTTCTTTCATCTTATTGTTCAAAAGAAAAGAAGTCAGCAGTTCTGAAATACCACCTGAAAGATGAAATGCAGAAGTATATGTAAGCAAGGATCTAAGTTTGCCAGAAACTGACAGATGAAAACCTGTCCAGTTTCCTGCAGTTGCGTCTGTAAAAGACATGGCTTGTAAAGCCTAGACCTAAAGAAGAAATGACATGTGCCCCAGCTGTGACCAGATTTTCACTAAGCGAAGTTCTAATTGTGCAAGACTCCTGCAGCTCTAGCTGCCGTGTCCTCCCCATCCATGCAGCCTGCAGTAAGTGTTATTTCATGACCCCAGCAAGCAGAAAGCAATGAGAAGTCTTTTGACTTACTTTCTCCTCATCCCATGCTTGGCTTATTCTAATTCTTACAGGCTTTTGGCCTTGCTTTGACCCAGCCTAGCTCATTAGAGAAGACCAGCCTCACCTGATAGCAGCTGTCAAAGCGTTTTTCTTCTCCCTGCTTTCTTCAGCAAAAATAATCTAGCCTGTAAATCACTGGCTCCTCTTATTCAAAACCCAAAGAGTTTTTCTGAGAGCTCACTGGGACAAACATGAAGTGCAAGGGAATTATGATCTGTTACTAGGGATTTCCTCAGGTCAACAATCAATATTAGGAAAAGAAATAATGATAGTACCAAATCTGAAGTGCCATTTCTATATATCGGATACAAATACAATTAAATACAAGCTCTTCCTTCCCACCTCTTCTTCCTTCTATATACCTTTCCATCCTTGGATGTTTTTTCACTATATATATTTCCTTTCTCCTTCTTCTTCTTTTTCTTCTTGCATCTCTATTTTTTTTAATGCCTTTTGCAGTTTTCTCTATACCTGTGCTTGTCTTGTAAAGTTACTCTGCTCTCCTCCTTTATAATCCCTTCAATCTTTCATCCTCCATTTGAGAGTTCCCGCCACTAACATAGTCTTCCCATTCACTTACTTCCTGACAGGTTTGTCCCGTGCCTCCAGGGATAAGTCTTCTGGTGCAGCTATTAATTTTGCTCAGTCAAATCATCTGGGTGGTGTTGGCACCAATCTGTAATTTGGTTGCAGGATGTTTCTTCTGCCTGCCAGATTTGAGGAGGGAGCTAGTGAGCCAAGCAGTAGGGACAACTCTAGTTCAGGCCATAGTAGTCCTGTGGTCCTCCAGGTTTTGTTAATTATCCCATGATCCCACAGGTAAAACTGACCCTGAGGGTAGAGGCCAAGAGCATTCTTTGCACAAGCCATTACGCACTTGACTGGGCAGCTAGTGAGCGAGTTACAAGCAGTGCTGGCTACATGAGCAAGATGCTGAACACAGCAGTCTCAGCAGATCGTTTTGGATATATGCTGACATGGCTGAGTTCAGATGATCCAGGAGTCTGCTGTACGAGCCTTTTTACACAAGGCTGTAACCCAACAGCACATGCTTGGAAGCAAATTTGAACCAAAGTGTTGAGCCTTGCTGTTGCTCCCCTGCTGACTAATTTATGTAGCAGCTTGCAGGTAACAGAGAAACAGTTTATTTTTTCCAGCTGGATCAGAGGTAACCATACTCAGAAATGGCAATGAATCTCTCCAGCCATATGCACATGTCCTTCCAGACTACTGAGCTGGTTCAGTATGTTGTTCCCTGAAAGAACAAAGCAGCTGGAACAGGAACCCTTCAATGACACCAAAGCACCTTGTATCTCAGACAGCTTCACTTTGTCCTCAAGATCACAACACTGAGTGCATTCCTAAACTCATTGCCTCACTCTCATAACATTGAATCTCCTGCACTTATGAAAATGTGTTATGCAAACATGAACTTTACAAACAAGTTCTTTTTGCCTTAAATTCTGTGCAATTCACAAAAGTTGTGAAGCAGAAATTTCCATTAATACAGGTGCCTCTGAATATAAAATCTCATTTGCATTTCTCTTTACTAAAGTAGTGCTGTTGCTTTGTTGCTTTTGATGATGTCACTGATAGTATGGACATGGTTTTCCCAGACTATTTTCCAAGAAGAGGGTCATAATAGGAAAGGCCTTTCAGCTGCCAATTTATAGGTGACGGTACTTTGCTCCTGCTCCCATGTCATAACTGCGTTAAGGCCAGGTGAGGAGGATGTCATACATAGGAAAAAAGGTACTTTCCCCTCTGCAGTCAGACCACTTTCAGTTACTCTATTATGACAACAGTTTTTGCAGTGATCATGGGAATAACTGTTCGCAATGAAAACCCATCTGTTTTAGCCTGTCTGACAGAGGTGAAGTGCCTGTCCTTGGTGAGGACTTATCTGTGATAGCCTTGAGCTTTGCAGAATGCACCCACTGAACTTAAACTCACAGATTTGTTGATCTCTAGGAAGGGATGAATGTTGCTGTGACTGACATTCACAGCAGCCATATTGATTTTAGTTGCACTGAGTCATGCCCAAATAAAGAATGGACACCGGGCTAAAATTATTATTGCCTATTTAAGAGAAGTTTCACACTGAATGTAATCTGAAAGCATTTCCTGAGTAGACCCCAATGCAGCCACTCAATGTCCCATGCTCCTGATCCAGCAGAAGACACCATGAACACTCCTTACACTTGAGTACATGTGACTGAAATTGCCAACTGCAAGTGGCAAAGACTGAATTCAAGTCTTGCCTAGTAGATAAAAGGGGGAGGGAATTCCCAATGGTTTGCTGTACTTTCTGAATTGACATGTATACTCTGATAACCAAACAGTTTCAGATCATCTTGTAAGATCAAAGTTTTTGCTTCTGTTGGAGGAAGACCTCCTAAACCTCACATGATCTGTTGCTAGGCTGGACTCTACCACACAACAGCCTCTTCATTTTAACCAGACTACGCTGCAGGAGAAAGGTTGCACTTGAATGTATTTGAGTGCTTTTTTTCTACTGTTAAACAGAGCTCCGGGTCTAAAACACTAGCCTCATTTACATTATATGTATTCTGACTCATTTCTACTTATATAGTACCCTCAGTAAAGTTTTTCCTTTTGCAGATTAGAGGCTCAGATTAATGTATTTTATAAGTTGTTTTTTTCTCCCTGACGTTTTAGCTTTTATAATCTAAAAAACTCATTTTGGAATTTAACTATATTTCTTTTGTAAACCTTTACAACAGCAGCTGTGCTTACTACCAGCATGACATGATACAAAAACATATTGTTCCTCACAAAAAACAGAGAAAGATTGAAAAAGGGTGAGAAGGAAAGAGAGAGGCCAGGACCTTTTCTCTCTGGTCAGGCACAGACCATCCTAGGACTCCTTCTGAGCCCTGTGGGGGGTTGGCAGGAAAGAATTTGTAGCCACAGGGACATGTTATCCAGAACCAAGGGTTGAACCTAATTGTAAGCAGATTTTGCCCGCCTTTTCTGGATGAATGATGGCCCACTGGCATGTGACCTGGCTTGGCAATTTCCCTGCAGTGTCCAGGCTGCCATAAGCAGATACGTAATGTCTAGAGTGATAGGAAACTCTTTAGTGCAGATGGTACAGAGCTGCCTCATAAAATGACTCACTGTGAATCCTCACAGAAATCTCAGCTATAAAAATGATAATGGAAAAAACATAAGAAAATGCAAAATCTCTTAAGAACAATTTGTTCCATCTCATGTGTTCCATTTTAGATACAAAAAAGATGTATTCTACAACCAAAACAACAACTTCTTCCCCTTCATTATTTTTGACTGGCCAGGCAAAATCAGTAGGACAAGGTACTGGAATTGTGGAGATGGAGGGAGTTCTTGGAGAAGGCAGAGTGACAGCTTGCAAAGTTCTGGCCACTCCCAAAGGGAGGCAACCAACTTCTTGGGAAGTGTTGTATGCACATAAGCTCCTCTTTCTCTTTTCCACTCCACTTGTCCCTCCAATAGTAGGAGGAAACACTTAACTAGTAAAAATAGTACCTGTGGTTTTCCCAAGAGAACCACTGAATTTTAGTTCACGAATAGATTCTGAACCCCTGTGGGTGGAAGTTCTCCTGTAAACCCAGAAGTGATTAAGAGCATGGATTTTAGCAGATAGTGTGCCATCAGAGTCACCTTTTCAGTTCTTTCCTTCTTTCCTTTGAATTCTCACACATTTTCACTTGCTTTTCAGTATAATTTGTTGAGTTTTTGCAATGTTTATCCCTTATTTAATGCAACATCTCTGCAGCATTCCAGATTGCCTGTGACTTTTATTCAATTTACTGTGTTCAGTAGGGACAGGCAGTAACACAAGACCACAAATAACACAAGAGTCTTAGGAGAAGGCAGTGTTGAGTGTGGTTTTACCCTTTCTCCTCTTTCCTCTCCATGGGAGATGATATCACAACACTAATGGTGATACTCCATAGTTGCTATGTCAGCATTTTAATGTGGTTTAGCAGCAAATCCTCTAATTTCCCCCACTTACCTCACTTAGGTTAGACTGGCAGAGCAGTTCCTGTGAGAACAAACCAGATTTTTCTGTAAGAAATCAATCCCAAAGTTCAGCTCCATGAGCTCAACAAGCTCTCTGCAATCCCTTGTGGGGGAAGCAGAGGGTCGGACCAAATATCTGGTCCTCTGTACAGCTGCAAACCATACCAGTACCCAGGGCACTTGGTCCAGGGAATCACAACAAATTTAGTCCAAACCAGAACAACATAGAGCATGGGTGGAGGGGCTTCAACTCAAATTGTCTACTTAACAGGTACACACACCTGCTGTGCTGCTTCCTTTGCTCAGCCTTACCTCACTTAATCCTCTCTTGGCTGTCTGTATGCAAGACCGTGTAGCACCACAGGAGTATAGTTTAACTGTCTTTCAAGGGCCACTGAATAACACTCCTCTCCCCTCCAGCAAACTCACACTGCAAACACTGTGGATGTTAACCCCAAGACAAAGAAGTTATCTCCTCAAAGCAAAGAATCATTCTGAAGATCCTTTGAATAATCCTTCTCCATCTGTACTATCTGTGACTTTCTAACTGTGCACACATCCTTCTAAACTACCCAGATGTTCCCAGCCACTTCATTCTGGGTTTCTAATGCCAGAGCCTCTGTCTCCAGCTGGTCATTTGATAAGGCAGTGCGTTCACTCCATGCAGATAGACAGATATGGAGGGGAAGAACCAGTACCTGGGACTTTTCTTGACTGTCGATGGTACTGAGCTATCTGCTTGCCATCTGATGCATACATTGAATTTGTGCCAGCTCAAGTGCCCTTTTGGCCACAGGATCCTGTTGGAATGAGACTGCAAAAATGCTGACATCTATGAAAAGAGATAAAGCTTGTCTTTGCTCAGTGAGACTCCTACTGTGGTACACAGTGACAGGTTTCAGACTGAGCCTTGGCTGACTGCAGTGAAGCAAGTGAGACAGGGGACATGTCCTTTTTGGGAGAGGGAATCCAAACCTAGTAATCTGTGGGGAAATGGTGATGTATGCAAAGGGTTCAGCTGTAACAGCAGGAATTAAAATTATCTCTCAGTGGTAATATTATGTTCACTTTTTGAACCCTTTGGAGCAACACTTATCTGATAGATCCAGACTTACACTTCATATTGACTTTCAAAGCTGTGATCTGTGCAGGATAGGGTGGTCCTCCTAATAGAGCAGAACAGTTGCAGAGGAGCACACAGGGACAGCAAAGAGTTTCTGTTTTGAATATGCAGGTTTTTTTGACACTACAACACTGATCTGTAAACATGTCTAGAACTTACCATTCGACATTTTCCCCTGAATTCAGATGAGGTTCCCCCAAGTTTCAGATTGAGACTCATTGTAGTCATAAGTTCCACACTATACAAGACAGCATTTATTCATAAAAAGGAAATGAGTTCTGTGTTTGTACTTGATATGCAATACATGCGCTACTCTGCGTTTGCACCACACTGCATAACACTTTATATATAGGCTGTAAAAAGTTGACTCAGGAGGTTATGGGGAGAAAAGTCAGAAACACAATCCTGAATCTTTCTCTGCCATGCTATAAAATCAACTATTTTTTGTCTGTATAAACAATTTCGTTTTAGAACCAAGCCCCAGGAATGTGGACCTGTGATGAAAATATATATTCAATTTGAAGCTGAATATTTGGTGATAAAAGTACTCCCAGGAATAATATTTAAAGAAGGATTACATTCTTCTATACTTTAGTTGCTTGCTTTCTTCTGGCAAAGTAAACAAAGGCACTTGTACTTTTAATTCACTTCATCAGAAATGATGACTGATAAGGTTTCTCAAGTATTTCTTTAAACACAAAGTTTAAAATGGCCATAAGGTTATTTGTTGTTTTGTTTTGGATTTGTTAAACTCCAAGTTTACTAACTTCCAGTGTGAAAAAAGTCACAGAAGGTGTGAGATCTTCATTAGATTTGTTAATTAGCTGACAGTGCTGCACAATCCCAGTCCGCATTCAAAATTCCTTTTTATACATGGCTTTATATGATATTAGAATACCTTGGCAAGAACAAGTTTGTAATTGAATTATGCAATAGAATCTTTATACTACGTCTTGCAAACATTTTCATTTTTTTGAATACTCTGCGTACCAATGAACACTGTGTTCCATCCTTCTGACACTGTTTCAAACTGTGATCTTAAAACAATTTAGTGGAAGAAAAACTCCTTTTTTCCCCATCTTAAGCCAATCAACATATCCAAAAAAGAAGCTAATATTTTTTTCTACAGAAATGGCTCATAAGCTGCATTTTGCTGGGTAGACAAATATCACTGAACAAATTACAGTGAATTTCCTGCATTGAAATCCTACAAACCATCTAAGGAAATCAATGTGAGCAATAGTGCAGTGATGTGATCTTTAATATGTTTCATTTCAAGTCCAGACTTTGTCTCATTAGACATGGATGCAAGCTGCAAAATTTGGATTCAGGTTTTTTTAATGAGTATTTTGAAAGTTCAGAATTGTGTATAACTAGGTGTGGTTTTTTGTTTTTTGTTTTTTGTTTTTTGTTTGTTTGTTTGTTTTGTTTGTTGTTGGGTTTTTTTGGTTTTGTTTTGTTTTTTGTTTCTTTGTTTTTTGTTTTTTTTTTTTTTTTTTCCGCAGACTGTTACATGGAAAGGCTCCTGCTGTGAGGTTTGGATCAATTTTTGAGTTTTGGTTCAGTTCTATTTTTGTTTCTAACGTACTCAAGTTTGCAGTGTTCACAGCCTGCCATAAACCTCTTCTGTTAAACATGCGCACTGTTAAAACATGCTGAAGACTTGGCTCAAATTGAGCGTTGCCTAATGGAAGCCAGCAGAACTGTGGGCTGGAATGAACCCATAGCTGCAGTATATGACCACAGTGAACACCTGGACTTGCTGGAAATGGCAAGATAAATGGCATTTTCATAGGAACTGTGTCTGAGAATTGTCTAAACACTTGGTGCCCTAGCTCAGGTAAGAACAGTTCTCTGAAATGCTTCTGGTACTCCAGGAGGGGCTATCTCAGGCACTGCTCTGCTTTCGGAAGACATGATGTTTCTGACCATGTTGCTTATGAAGTAACTGTGCTTTTATGGCTGAAAACAAACTTTGGTCTTGAATTAGCAATAAAATATGGCTAGTTTTTCCAGCTGCTTTGTGTGTTCCATCTGTTGACACTATGACTGGAGTCAGGAAGGGTTGTTTGCCACAGCTGCTCCCCAGCATAGCTGAAGAAGTGTCTTTTCTGATTGCTCGCACGTGAAGCCTTGAACTCCTTGGCTTCCAGCAAATCACTTCATGCAAGCATCTGAGCCCCATTTTGCGAGGAGCTTCTTCCCATTTATATTATAGGTGTTCCCTGTAACACCTTCATTCCACTACCCTCCTTTTGCACACAAGGAGGCAAGGGCAGAGAGAGATAAACGAGACAGCAAATATTTTGGGGGAAGTTTGCAGACTGGCTGGGAGTCCTCTCTCTTATGTGCTGCTGGATTTTTTGGAAGATGGGATGCCTTTAACGATGATGGTGTAAACCAGTGTATGCCTCAAGTAGACCGTGACTAGCTTATTTTGATTCTCTGGGAGAAGCTATGTTGTACACTGAACCTGCCAGGACTGGCTTCCTTATTTGTGTTGCGCTGATAAGGCATTGCATGGGCTATCCTTAATGCACCACCCCAAGAAGGGCTTTGTATGCTAGCTGTGGGAGGTTAGCTTAGGGGAGATTGTGTTGAGAAAAGTCAGAAACCAAATCTCAATTATTTTCCCTGCCATGCCATAAAGTCAACTATTTTTTGTCTGTATAAACAATTTCATTTTAGAACCAAGCCCCAGGAATGTGGACCTGTGATGAAAATACATAATTCAATTTGAAGCTGAACTTTGGGTGATAAAAGTATCCCCAGGAATAATATTTAAAGAAGGATTACATTCTTCTATACCTTACTTGCTTTCTTCCTCTGGTATAATAAATTAAGACTTTGTGTACATTTCATCCCAAACACCTCAGCTGATACTTGATAAAGTTCGCATGAGATTTTTGTACATGCTTCTAAAATGGCTACCACATTATTTGCCTTTACATAAAATAAATACAAAGCTTTAAGATTTGTAGCCTCCTCTGTCATGCAGGATCCAGAAGACTGTGGGCTTTGACAGAGTGGTAGGTCTAAACTAATTCAGAAGACAGCTGTTGACAACTGTGAAGACTATTTTGTCTGAATAGCAGCTCTTAGAAATATCTTTGATTTCCTTTGTGGAAATAAGAAAAGAATCTGACCCATGCCATAAATACTTTTAAACCACTAAGATTCATGTGAACGACAGTTGGAGATGATTATGTCTGAACAGTGCGTGGTTAAGGAGACTGCTGAGGGTATCAGTAGCCCGTGCAATGCGCAGGTCATTTGGTGGGAGGAATGCAAAGGACTCTGCATTTGTCCCCACCATAAGTCAGTGACCCTCTGGGGTGGTAGTGGACATAGAAAATGGACCTCAGTTGTGTGCCTTCATGCTCCCAGTATCAGCTTGCACTCACCAGCACTCTAGTTGGAGAAGGGTTGTTTCAGAGCTGTGGCAGCCTCGGCAAACCAGAGCAGCACAGAGCTCCTCCAGTCTCTATGGAGGAGCTGGCCTGAAGCCACAGTGCCTCCAGTATGGGGGGAATCTGGGGGCAGGCTTGCATCCCCATGTCTCCTGAACTGCACCCAGGACATCTTGACAGAGGCTGAAAATCTGGGCAAACATACTCAGCAAAACCACTCAATGGAGTAACCTTGCACATGATTATAGATCTATAAAGGGCTTACGGAAAAGTCATTGTGACCTGTGTGTCTCTTCTCCCTCCTTATTGTGATGAGTGAGAAAAATAACTCTAGGAATTTGATATGCTCACTTTTAGTAAGAGGCACATTTTTACAGTACTACTAGAACACTAAACTGAGACTCTTCTGCTATTTGGAGCTTCCTGGCATAGAGTCTTTTTGCCATAAAGTATACTCATCCAAAGCTTAAGTGAACCTCTGAGATTTTGAAACTGTAACCATAGCAAACATAACTTAAAGAGGGGAAAAGGTCTTTTGTCAGTGTTGTTTCTGCTCTAAATGGAGCAATCTCTGTTTCTCTGAGATACACTTCTTTTTGGTCTCAAAACAGACCTGGTAATATCAAAGAGTTCCAGTGGATTACTTCCTTTATAAATGAAAATTAAGTCTGATACATAATTACTCAAAGGGCTTTCAAAAATATCATGGTGGAATGACTTTCAAAGAAAGTGTCAGTCCCAATAAACACTCAGCACAGCTGTCATATCAACCTCCTTTCCTGGGATCCCGAGGTACTGCAAAAGCTTTCAGGAGTGGGAGGTATTTTCTTTTCAGCCCAGCTTGAATATTTCTATATTAGGTTTTATTGGACCTATATGTAGCTATTTTATGGCTCTTTAATGTTTATGATGTATTTATTATCATTCCTGCATTTTCCCTGCAGCTCTACTGAAGAGGGACTATCTAAAGATTGTTATTGTACTTTTAATTTAGAGCCGGTCCATATTTTTCATTTGAAGAGTTCGGCAGTGTGACTGACATTAAGTAAGGCTCACTATGTCCATCTGAATTCATAGTTCCATATAAGATGCATTTTACGTAGGGGTAAACTGAGTCCAACATCAGTCTGGGCAATGAAGAAAGTTTATAATGACCTGGAAAGGAACCTGCAGATGAGAGATCCCTGTTGCCAATGCCAAGCTGTAAGTTATGTCACTGAGCAGATCAAAAGCCTTGGTCTGTTGCTCAAACAATTGCCACTGAAAATTAAAGGAGTAATAGTAAAATCCAGTCCCAGAAGCAACAAGAAGTAACAAGGCAGTGTTGGGGTCATGTGAGGGAGGAGTGTGTGCATGGTGCCCAGCAGCTCTAGTATTCCCTTGCTGCCCTGTGTATCTCAGCATAGGCTTGGCATCCATATTTGCTCATGTGAAGATATCAATGTCATGAGTCCTGCCCTGGAAACTCCCCCCTGGCCAGAGCCCTTCACATGCTTGTCACTTGCCATCTTCCTTCCTGTTCACCAACTGTGACCTCCTCTGGGAGTCCTGTTGCCCTCTAATTTCAGTTCAAACCTTTTTATTGCTGAATCAGATACCAATAACAATTTGCTCCTTTCCTTCTGTCCTACTAATTCTGCGTTTCTTTTTAATAGAAATAACTCATACTAAGACCTCAGATCACAGGAAAACCCAGAGGGGAAGGCATCTCAGGAGGTAATCTAGTCCAACCTTTGCTTATGGTCTTCTCAAGTCCCTTATGTTCAATTAATAATGGTAAACGATGACTCGGTTTGCAGGTGCTAAAATAACAGAGTACTAAAGAGCACTAAGAAGAAGAGATGACATAACACCACCCTCAACTTGCTTCCACACCACAACAGTTTGCTTAGATTCACATTTAAATGATTGATTGGTTGGGTTTTTTACCAGTGCTTGGGAACAAGTTTAGTCAGAGCCGTCTATGTCATCTTGTTTAACTTCTGCACCAACATATTCTCAGCCTTATGACGCTCTGTGAACTGGATCTCAAACTCATAACAGACTTGCTTTCCTCCATGGCAGTTGTGTGGACACTATGTCTGATTGTAACATGGGGATTTGGTGGCTTTCAGTGACCCCTTCATAGAAACTGAGAAAATTGACAGAGATCCATGCAAAGCTTGCAGATCCTATGCAAAGCTTGCACCTGACATCAGGAAGGGAGAAGACGTTCCTATTATAGCTATACTGCTTCCAGGGTGACAGCTTTCTCAGGTGACTCTGGATACTCCAGTGTGCCAAGTAGAGGGACCCTTATTTCTCTTCTTTTCCTGTCCTGGAATTTTCTAGGTGGTGTTCTACATTAAAGAGCTGCTTTTCTCCTGCAGGGTTATGTTACACAGATGAGTGATTTTCTGTTGCATCTGTATGTCACAAAGTCACATACCTGGTTCTTGGATGAGATTTTCATACCTGAGGGAGAATTTGCCTCTTTGTTGATAAACCAAAATGTAACGCTTTATGATTAAAGATAAAATATAAAGGACATTATGGTTTTATGCTGATTATAATATTTCTTTGTGAAACTAATAACTGTTTTTGGACTACCTTCCTTCTACCCCTTCTCCTCTCTTCCAACCTCTCCCAAATCACACTAACACACAGGTCCTAAATTAAGCTGTGTTCCATGTTCAGACTCCTCTGGTTTGCTGGTTTTCAGTCTGTCAATAGTTTGTACACTAAGACACTGTAAATATGTCTGTTCTTAGAAATATAATGACTTGATAAAAGCATATAGTTTCAAAACTACCCAACAAAATATTCATCAGAAGGGATCTCATGCTATTGCTTCCCACATGTAGTCAATATATCACTTTAACTACAGTGCATTTACCCTCTGTTTATCATCCCTTCTGAAAGCCATGTGGAATACTCATCTTCTCTAATCCTTGTCTATAGTATTTCCAAAGTACTTTACAAGCTTGGAGTAATGGACTTTAATGCCTTGCAGCAGCTGAGCTGGTAGCATATATGATACCTTAAATGTAACAATCAAAGGAGCATGCAAGATTTTGGTATTTCCGCTGACTTGCAGATGTGCAGTATCCAGGTCCAAAAACTGTAATGTCAAGTTTAGACTAAAAGTGTTTAAAACAAAATAATGTCTCACTGCTCTGTGTCAACACCCCTATAATGTGAGAGGGTATTCTCTGATAGAGAGAGCACCAGTATTAAATATCAGTTATCTGAATCCTACAGTAATTTCTTTTTTGTATGCGTGTTCATGAATAGCCTTGCTCAAGATTTATGTAACAGAGTGTATTGTTTTATTAATCCAGAGCATGTGGTATTCTCCAGGTGCTAAGCTTTGATCTCCTTGCCCTTCTATGTATTAAGTTTTCTGGTTCTCATCGACACTGATGCTCTTGATTTAAGGTAATCCTCTTATTGTTGGGGACAGGAAAAAATGCAAGTGAACTTTGCAGTGAACCTGGAATATTTTTCCTTTGTTTCATCTCAGTTCTGATTGAATTTCCACTAAATTCAGTTCAGCAGAATCCAGCCACTGCTTTTAAGAGTAAAAGTATATCTTTCTGCAACATTTTATGGCATGGAATGTCGTTTATGGCACATTATATTACGGTTTGAAATGCTAGCATTCGCTAACTAGAGGAGCTGTGGGTTTATATTAAAACAACTGAGCAGTGTGAAAAAAACCAACAAGAGGGCAGTTTTCCATGTCCCTTGGCTGGTAACAGATGAAAAGAGTAAGACTGTGAGTATGGGTAGAGTGGAAGGCATGGGGCAGGGGAAAGGAGAATGCGACAGTGAAAAAACCTGCTGGAGCAAGGCTCCATCCAAATGGATCAGCCAGTACATAGGCTGCAGATGAGAGAACAGGCTGAAGATGCCACTCAGTTAACTTCTGAGGTACCACCTGATGAGCAGCTACTTCTCCTCATGGCTTATGTTGCAGCTGGCACTGTCTCCCCATCTCTCACCTCTGCTCCAGCATTTTTCTCACCTACCTTGACAATTTATTTCTCAGGTGTATGCTGACTTGAGGTGGCTTGGTTGTGGGAATGGGAGCTGCTGGGCTGGGGTTGGTGGGATAGGCTGGTGCAGGTGAGAGCAGGTGTGGAGCCAGCTCCCCACTCCTGCTCAGCCCACAGCATGCCTGATGTGATGTCAGGGAGGTCTGGAGCACTCTGCAAACATGGGCTCACTTTCAGGGCCAGTAGAGAAGTCAGGAAGGAAAATTCTGTTCTTAAATTGGGGATTGCAAGGTGGGTGGGGACATCCACTAAAACATCTATGTCACTTGAGATGTTACTAGGAATGGGACATCAATTCCATGTAGAACTGCAGAACAGCAGAGCTCAAATGGACCACCCGGTCCATCCCCATGTCCCAGCCCAACATTAGCTATGCCAGTGTCTTGTTTTGGCACATAGGTGTCTAGTCTCTCCTTAGCAAAGTCCCCTGGAGATAATGCATTCTCCCCAGGCAAGACCTCCCAGCATTTCTCTGTCATTGCCATCAAAAACATTTTTCTAACATTTAACGTCACTCTTTCTTGCTGATAATTAAGTTAATTTACTTTTTTCCCCCCCTTATCTTCAGTAGTCACAGGGAAGAGCTTATTTCCTTCCTGTTTGCTGACACTCTTGACATAGCTGAAGACTGTTACTACTGTTTCTCCTTGGTCTTCCCTTTGCCAGTCTAAACAATAAAGTACTTCAGTCTTTCCCTGAAGATCACATTTTTCTGATCATTCTCATGAATCCTTGGAGCAGGACCAAACCTTTCTTGAGCTGGAGACTTACCAGAGCCAAGTGGAATAGCAGAATTAATTTATGTGTCCAGTAGGTTACATTCTTGTTTAGCCATTTTGGTAGGGCAACAGGATTTTTTTTTTCCAGCAGCTAGCTCTTTTCAACCTCTGCACAGCTTGTGCACTGGTACAACCTTCAGACCTTTTTTCTGCAGTGCTGCATCTCTGCCAGGGCCTCCCCATTATCTTTTGATGCAGATGATTATTCCTCCCTGAGAGCCTTGCATCTCTCCTGCTTGAACTGTATTTTACTTATTTTGGACCTGTCCTCCAACTTCTTCAGATCACTTTGAATTCTCATATTGTCCTTTGATAAACTGTCTTGCTCAACATTTCATTGTTTATGAATTTAATGAGAATCCTATCTGCTCCAAATAGTTAGTGAAAATACTAGTAGTGCCAGAACTGATACAGTTGCTACAGCTGAGAGAACCGCTGATATCTCAATCATTCAGTGAAAATATTTCTAATCAGTCATGCATCTTTTTTCACATTGATCTCTGTGTTCAGAAGGTTTGGTTAGTTTTGATTCTCCATGTAGAATTGAAAACTCAAAAATTTGAGGAAAAATAGACAGTAATATCTTTATGCTGCACTCCAAACTTTCAAATAATGATTGTCCTGAGCAACGCAGATCTTGTAAAGTTCTGATTTGGATTTCCTGGAATATAAAAGGAATAGACCAAATACCACAGAGAATGTCAGACATCTGTATATTTACCTGAATTTGCCTTCTGAAATACTTGATGCTTATGGATCAATAACACAGATTGACAAGCCTTAAAACAGCCTCTGTATGGACCACTGAAGTGCTTGGAGGCTGTTGCATAGCTTTCCTTGCTCAATATACACCGGTCTGATACACTTGTCTAAGGAAAACCAAATCTTGCAGAAAAAGTCATTGACTAGGCAAATGTCATAGCAAATAATGGAGAAGAGAGTGAAATATTACTACTAGATACTGTTTTCAAAGTAAGTGTATTAATAATGCAGAAAAAACTATGTTGATTTTTTATTTGCTTGTTTTTTTATATACTGAAAGAAATAAGATTTCCTCCATTCAGATTCTTTTTTCAACTTTTCCTGTTTTTCACTTTAAAAGGTATAATAAAGTTGACACTTTTGTCTGCATTTTTACTGAGAATAAATTCTTACTCACTTCTTATTAGAGGTGCTTGAAAATGAAGTTTTAGTGTTGACAATGACTCAGGCAGACTTCTGACATGTGAAGAAGAATGAATCTTCCATCTTACAGTGAAATATGTGATGCTGGCCACCTCCAGAGAGAGGACATGGGTTGGATGGCCAGCGGGTTTGAGACAGTTGGGCAGTTCCTTATTGCCAGCCTAATATCAAGAAGAGTTCGGAAGGGTATTTATTACAGGTATTGCTCTGAAAGGGACAGTCAAGTTTAGCAGCATCTAGTTTTGATTCTATCCAATACTTGTAACATAATACTTACTCTAGTCTGGGCCTGTGCCTTTTCTGTGGGCTGTACTATCCAAATAGCAGTTTCCTTCCACTGATGCAGAACTACTAAGGGGGATCAAGTGTACCTTCAGTAAGTTTGCAGATGACACCAAGTTGGGTGGGAGTGTTGATCTGCTCGAGGGTAGGGAGGCTCTGCAGAGAGATCTGGACAGGCTGGAGCGATGGGCTAAGGCCAACTGTAGGAGTTTCAATAAGGCCAAATGCCGGGTGCTGCACTTGGGCCACAACAACCCCCAGCAGCGCTACAGGCTTGGGGAGGAGTGGCTGGAGAGCTGCCAGTCAGAGAGGGACCTGGGGGTGTTGATTGACAGCTGGCTGAACAGGAGCCAGCAGTGTGCCCAGGTGGCCAAGAAGGCCAATGGCATCCTGGCTTGTATCAGCAATAGCGTGGCCAGCAGGGACAGGGAAGGGATCTTACCCCTGTACTCGGCACTGGTGAGGCCACACCTCGATTCCTGTGTTCAGTTTTGGGCCCCTCACTACAAAAAGGACATTGAATTACTCGAGCATGTCCAGAGAAGGGCAACGAAGCTGGTGAAGGGTCTGGAGCACATGTCGTACGAGGAGTGGCTGAGGGAACTGGGGGTGTTTAGTCTGGAGAAGAGGAGGCTGAGGGGAGACCTCATCGCCCTCTACAACTACCTGAAAGGAGGTTGCAGAGAACTGGGGATGAGTCTCTTTAACCAAGTAACAAGCGACAGGACAAGAGGGAATGGCCTCAAGTTGTGCCAGGGAAGGTTTAGACTGGATATTAGGAAGCATTTCTTTCCAGAAGGGGTTGTTAGGTGTTGGAATGGGCTGCCCAGGGAGGTGGTGGAGTCCCCATCCCTGGAGGTGTTTAAGAGTCGGGTCGACATAGTGCTGAGGGATATGGTGTAGTTGAGAACTGTCAATGTTAGGTTAATGGTTGGACTAGATGATCTTCAATGTCTATTTCCAACCTAGATGATTCTGTGATTCTGTGGTTGTAAACAGTCACATACATGGATGGTGCTATTGCCACAGTAGCTGGGGGTGACACAAGTCTGCAGGTTATTAATGACTGTAGCACTTGCATGAACCGGTGATGAGTGGGCACTTTGTCCCCATGCTGCATGCAGGGACCATGGGTAGGGGAAAAGTGGGACTTGGGTAGTCATTGGTGGGGCATCTGCTACTGTCACTGGTTTGAGGCAGGCACCCCTGGCTGATTCACTGCCTTCATAGAATCATAGAATGGTTTGGGTTGGAAGGGACCTTAAAAATCATCTACTTCCAGCCCCCCTGCCATGGACAGGGACACCTTCCACTAGATCAGGTTGCTCAAAGCCCCGTCCAACCTGGCCTTGAACACTGCCAGGGAGGGGGCAGCCACAGCTTCTCTGGGCAACCTGTTCCAGTGTCTCACCACCCTCACAGGAAAGAATTTCTGCCTTGTATTTTATCTAATCTAATCTAATCTAATCTAATCTAATCTAATCTAATCTAATCTAATCTAATCTAATCTACCCTCTTTCAGTTTAAAACTGCTACCCCTCATCCTATCACTACACTCCATGATAAAGAGTCCCTCCCCATCTTTCCTGTGGTCTTCCTTTAAGGACTGGAAGGCCTGGAGCCTTCTCTTCTCCAAACTGAACAATCCCAACTCTCTCAGCCTGTCTTCACAGCAGAGGTGCTCCAGCCCTCTGATCATCTTCGTGGCCCTCCTCTGGACTAGCTGGAGTAGGCCCATGTCCTTCTTATGTTGGGGGCCCCAGACGTGGGTGCAGTAGTCCAGGTGGAGTCTTATGAGAGTGATGTAGAGGGGAAGAATCACCTCCCTCCTCCTGCTGGCCAGATTTCTCTTTGATGCAACCCAGGATATGGTTGGCTTTCCAGGCTGCAAGTGCACATTGCTGGCTCATGTTCAGTTTTCCGTCCACTGATATCCCCAAGTCCTTCTCTGCAGGACTGCTCTCAGTCCACACATGGCCCAGGCTGTATTTGTTCTTGGGATTGTCCCAACCCATGTTCATGACCTTGCACTTGGCCTTGTTGAAGTTCATGAGGTTCTCACAGGCCCACCTCTCCAGCCTGTCCAGGTCCCTCTGGATGGCACATCCCTTCCCTCCACTGTGTCGACCGCACCACACAGCTTGGTGTTGCTGGCAAACTTGCTGAGGGTGTACTCAATGCCACTGTCCTTGTTCCCAACAAAGGTGTTAAACAGACTTGAGAAACAGGTACTGAAGCTGAAGTCACTTGGGGTAATTCACCCTCAGAAGTGTCTCTTTTTCCATTGACTAACGAAGGAGCTCGGGTGACTGGACCAGAGTGTTGAGACACTAATCTGTAAACTCGAACACGCCTTACATGCCTTTCTGAATTGATAAAAGTTTCTGTGGCAGGGCTGGCAACTTCACAGAGATGTCTCCTGCCCCAGGCCAAATCTCATGCCCTGATGCTTCACCAGCTATCAGCCCCATGCAACCTAAAATCAGTGGGAGCAGAAAGCTTTGAGCAATTTCCAGTTTTGTCTCCCATGTCCTGACACTTGTTTTCATGCAGTAAGTGTTGACCTAAGCAGAAAGGTTTTAGCTATGCTCCAAAACATAGCTCCTGCCAGAGTGAGCTGGGAGTGAAGAATTTAATCTGAGGAGACTGGAGGCAGCTGAGATAATTTATGGACAGAGCAGACAGGAGGATACATAGCTTCAAAAATGTTGTTGGTTTGTGTAATATGCAAGGAGGACAGTGTAATGGAGTATATGTACATGGAAATAGTACAAATATTTTGCCAGTATCCTTAGGGTATTGGGAAAAGATTTCCGTTCTACTAGTTGAATTGTCATGAGGGATTTTCAAGGGTCAAGTTCCATATTGCAAGGAGGATATGAAACTTTTAGGCCACTTATTGCATGGACATGTGAAGCAAAGATTGTGCATGCTTGGAGGTTGTAAAAACAATTGGCTCTTTTATGTTTGAAAAGAGGCTTTGTGTCATGGGCTGTATTGCATCACTGAATCTTAATCTCTTGAAAGGCATGATTGAGAAGACGGTGCTGTGCATGCTGAAGCAGTATGGCAGGCTCATTAGAGGGTCTACAATGAACCCTCACAACAAGTGTCATAGCAGAAACTGTACATCACATGATTCGTGCAGACTGCAAAATATGAAACTCAGAAGTAAATATGATATACCTTTTTAAAGGGGCCCAGTAAACTGGAAAAAAAAATTAAATTCCTGGGGAGCCTTCCCTCGTGCTATGACCACACAGTTTTGAATAGAAAACGTTTTGTCTCCATGGCATATTCTTGTAATACTTTTCCACTGCTGTCTAACCTTTGAGTCACTTCAGCATTGTTGTGAGGAGGTAGAACAGCATGTGATCTTCCCCTGCTTTAGGTGCAGGCTGGGAGGGATTCTCTGGAGATGTAGGAGCACTTAGGCAGGTTTTTAGACACTGGAAAACTTTAAGCATTTGTTGGGTGTGGGATGTTGGTCCAGACATTTGAACAGGACTTTGACACACATAGGAATGAGAAAAGAAAGTCAAACCAGCGATGGGTTATTTAAGAGCTTTGTAGTTCTTATGGTGTTACCAACATGCAGAAAATCACAACCCAAATTTTTTGTGCTTTTTAACAGGTCCAGCTTTCCATATGTTGCTACCAAGACCCTTTCTTTTATAACTATTTTATCACTAAATCCTTGTGGATGTCTCAAAAGAGATTTAGAACTTTTTGTAGTTCACCTTTAAGTAGAAGTCTCAAGTGCAGTTTTGCTGTTCTCTCTGTCTAGGTTATTGTTACATTTTCTACCTATTACAGCTTAGTAATATAATACAGTACATGACCTAAAGCTTCCTTGCACACATAAACCAACAAATCATTATTTTATTTTACAGCCACCCCAACTACATACTAAAATCATTCAGGAGAGTGTTTTCTAGTGCTTGATATGATAGACAAAAATAAATTGCATTACATTTAATACTTAATAGGAAGATGTGTATAAGTAAAACAGTAGCAATCAGCAATCTGTATGGTGCTGTGCATGTTTAAAAAAATATGAATAATATCCAGATGAGAAACCGCATACAATAATTCAACATTTTCCTCTAATTTTCTGTTCTACAGCAACAATGAGGGAAACTTTATCTTTTCTTTCATTCTTTTCATGGCAGATCCTAATATTTCTTTAAAACTGCACATGCCACAGGGCAACCAGAAAGTAATAACGCTTTGTGAAGCAGGTGGCTGGTCTGTTGTTCTGCTCAGTGGTTGCCAGTGCATTTTTTGGTAAGAAAGGAGCTGTTTCATTGAGCAGTTTTAGAGACGTATAGTGAGATTCCTCAGGCTGATAGAGAGTGTTAATGGAATGAGGAGAAAAGTGTCTAAATACAAATATTTAACTCATCTGCCCTGTCTGTCTGATAGTGGATGCTGTACTCTTAGCCTTCTTGAATTTCCTTCATTACTCAGTCTGCAACTTAAGCTACACTATCTTTTTTTTTTTTTTTTTTTGCCACAGCAAAACCTGTTCCAGTGTTTATACCTTTCTTGTCCTCGCCTGTGGATGAGCTGCTCTGCATCAAAGATTCAGCTAATCCAGGTACATTTTATCTTGTGAAGCATTTTACTGTTTCTTCTTTCCAGACCATAGCAGAGGCTGAGATGCTTTATTGATATCAGTAATAACCTGAATCACTAAGCCTGTTCCCAGAGTTTGTAAGAAGGGGAAATCATGTGGGGAAAAGGAAAAGTATCAAATCCTACCTTTGGCCATCTTGCCCTGGTGTAGCATGTTTCTTTAGGTCCTGGACAGTTAATTTGTATTATGTGTAATGTCTAATGCCAGAGGGTCCTTTATTAGATGCTTAGTTGTTCCCCAAAGGCTGACATTGTAAAGAAAAAAGAAGATCAAACAATCAAAATTTAGAATAAATTCATGTCAAAGTGTGGTTCTACTCAGAAAAAGGGACTGTAAAACTAGCACCTTTTAACTCAACAGACTCTACTCATATTAAGTTGTATGAACTTCTTTTTATTGACAAAAATAAGCTTTTACTGTTTTTCAACACCTGGTCAGCACAGTGATGCTTGAGTGAATTGAAATATATTTGGTCTTGGACTTCATCAGCAGAGTCATGTACTTGTTAACCTCTGCATAATTATTTGGAACAATGAAACTTCACTGGTTTTACTGCAGTGGTATTTGATTCCAAGGTGTTACTGCTTTGGTAGCTGATGATCTTCTTGGGTCTACAGCACACTCAGAAGCTGCTGGATGAGCCTCAGGTAGAAAGGACACAGTTTAACTGCCAAAGCCCAGGATAAAAGTGTGCATTACTGGAAATTCAGCCTGAAAATTAAGAGTGTTTGGAACAGAAATTGATGATAAGAAATTACACTACTGGAGCCTTGACATTCAGAAAGTCACAGAAGGAGCAAAGCTGTAGTCAATGCCTAATGCAAACCTGGCCCGTGCTTTGGTAATGCACTCTTCAGGCTAGTTGCAGGTCTCAATGTTGCAGATTTCAAGATGAGCAGTCATATAATTTCCATAGAGCTATTTGAAGCAGTCCAGTAGGAAATTCAGACCTTCTGAAAGCCTTTATAATCTGAGTTCAAATTAAAACTTGTTTTGAAATTTCCCTTGGGAAGAACATTAAAAAAAAAAGGAAATATCTAGCATCGAAGAGAGCAGTTGATTTCAGAGTCTCCTGAGGTGTCCCAAAACAGAGGAACCACCCATGCTAGATGGGGATGGACAAACTCTGGAGCATCTAATATTTGCTGCTGCTTTTTGGATTTGCTTAGTGGACACGGACTGCAGCTTTTCCAGGCTTTTTCACCTGATGTCACTGGTCTAAGTTTCAGGTGTTCCTGTCAGAATTGGATTGCTGGAGGCTTCCATCATCCTGGGTTGGTGCAGAAGGTTTGGGAGCCCCAAGTCTGCTCTTTGAAGGAGGGTAGGAGGGTGAGGAGGTCCCAGTCAGTGGGTCACAGGAGCCCTAGCATCACCAAGCTCCATGCTTGTCAGATACCCAGATACTATCTCCCATATATGTACTCCCTTATTCAAAAGTTGGGTTGCTCCTCCTCACTGTCTGTCATCCAGGTGGTTCTGCTAGTAAAAGCGATTTCTGTTCAGCCCTTCCTCTCTTTTCTGAGATGGGGAATGAAGGTGTCAGTTGCCTTCAGGGTTCTCTGTGGTGAAGCAGTGTACTGCAAGCTAACCATCTGGACACTGTGAGATGGGATGAAAAACCTCATCCATTTCACATAGGTTTTTATGAAAGAGTAAGTAATGGCTTCCACCACCAAATGGGACTGAGCTGATGACTTCATGATCCTAGAATCACAGATTCATAGAATACCAGGTTGTAAGGGACCTCAAGGATCATCTGGTCCAACCTTTCTTGGCAAAAGCACAGTCTAGACGAGATGGCCTAGCACCTTCTCCATCTGAATCTTAAAATTGTCCAATGCTGGAGAATCCACCACTCCCCTGGGGAGATTATTCCGGTAGCTGATTGTTCTCATTGTGAAAAATTTTCCTCTTGTGTCCAATTGGAATGTCCCCAGGAGTAACTTGTACCCATTACCTCTTTTGGCAGTGGCCTGGATTATCTTCTCTTCTGGAGTATCAAATATCTACGTCCTAATTTAATTCAGTGCATCAGTAGAAATGGAAAAATGAGGGTCAATGCTTTTCTGGCACTGAGACCCTTGCTATGGTCTCTGCTACATTTGGGCTCTCTGTTTCTACACCATTCATTTTGCATAAGGAAAGGAGAGCCACATTCCTACCCTGCTGTAAACTAACTCTGCCATAAAGTAACCAAGTAGATGTCAGCCAGTGGCATCTGGTTTCGTCTCTAAATTGAATGCTGGCCTCTGCAGCAGGCTAAGTCCTTTCACAAGAGGCCAGAGGGGTGGGAAAATAAGAAACTCCCACAGGTTTGTCTTCTTTATTAAAATAAATGGATCACTGTATGAATAGACAGTTCACAATTCATCAGGGAAAAATCAGTACAGAGGAGGTTTTTCACTACAGTTTATTGGACAGAAAGCCTTATATGCTTATATACCATGAGGACATGGGAAGCCAGGTACACCTCCAAATATTTCAAATAAAAGCAGAGTTTTCTAAACACTGGCAGTGATTTTCTTTGTAAATAGGTTTAACCTTGGACCTTCTGTCATCTTGTATTTTTATACAGGAAATTAATTTTCTACATCCTCTGTGCGCATAGAGAAGACAGAAAGTCGAAAAACTCCAAGGGATTTCCAAAAAAGCCTCCATATAAATTTTAAAATTAAACAGATGTTATATGATTACCATTAAATCTGAGCCACGGGTTCCTAGGTTATAAACTATACATGATGTTCTGAAGCAAGAGATGAAATAGATTTTTTTCAATTACTGAAGGTTTTCCAGATCAAAAAGATCAGGATTTAGATGAATCCATATAGACTTTGTTTTCCAAAAAGAGTTTATAAACATCCAAAATAAGTAAATGCTCTCACAACAGCTAGTAAGTGGCCATGGGTGGAGATGCTCTGTGAGTGTCCAGCTCTGCTGGGAATGCAGTTATGCATTCCCAAGAGCCTGTCCATTGAGATAGCTGTCCTCAGTGGGCATTGGAGTGGATCCCAGGTGAGCTAAGGATAAGCCCATCTGCTTGACTGGTCAGTTGCTGCAATCCTTGTTCCATGTCTGTAATCCAAGAAGAAATCCCCACACCTTGTGTTTTCTAGGTCAGAATTGCTACATTACCAAATTTTGTGCTGGAGGAGTGAAGTCTTTGAGAGATGAGAGAACTGCTCCTGCCTGCTGGTGCCATGAGGCTGGTTTCCTGCCTTGCTCTCCTTGTTACCCACTGCCACCATCCACTCCTGCAGAGCCACTCTGAGTATACAGGATGGAGTTTCAAGGGAAGCAAGAAGTCCATCTGCTCTCCTCCCATCCCAGCCTGCCCTCAATGGTGCTCAACTCTTCCCCTGCCCACACCCAGCTGTGGTTGCAGAGTCATCATCTTGCATGCATTGCTTTTAATCATTGTACTGTCCTCTTCTTCACTTGGACTGCTTTGAAGTTTTTAAGGAGCTGGCATATTCAGTCACTATTATTGTGATTATGCTTGTTTTCTTCAGCTCTTGCTTGGTCTTTGGGTGCTGAGGAGGTTTCCTGAAACTAAGACAGAGCAATTACCCATGATGGTCTCCTGAACAATTTTTGTGAAAATCATTATGATTTCCGTGATGACTTTTCTTAAAGGTTGGTGTCTACCTGAAATGTAGATTCACCTAGTATAGTATTGGTCATATAGTATAGTATTGGTCATATAATATAGTCATAACTGGTCATATAATATAGTGTTGGTCAGCCAGATATCCAGTCTAAATTGGTCAACAACACCCCTTTATGCTGAATGGAGAACAAGAGAGAATCTTTCCTCACACCCTAGGATAAGCTTCTTATGCTAGTGTAGACCAGGTGGCTAACAGTAGATGGGACAAAACCAGTCTAGCCCACACATACAACCTGTAAGTTACATATTCTTCTACTATATGACTAACTTTACCTCATGTACAGCTCTGGCTGTGGAATTACCCCAGTAATTAATATGAAATGTGGGGCACAATTCTCCGTTCAGTGATCATAGGGAGTCAGTCATGAAATCATGTGAGTTATGTGACAGTGAGCATCATGTTCCACAAAGACAGGAATCACATCAAGGAGCAGGGTGCTGGGGATGGTGCTTTTGCAGAAGAGTGTGTGTTTTGGAGCCTGAGAACAGAGGGGAAAGCATCACATGTGCCTTCTGTGTTGCACTTCACCTTGACTTCACTCCTGGAGACATGTTACTGGTCTAGAGGCATGATGGGGAAGTAACCTAAGAGAGATAGAAAGAGAAAGCCCAAAGATAGGAAGAAAAATATAATGTGCAACAGGGAGAAGTGGTAGACTTGACCTTGTCTGGAAAAGGAATTGGAGCTCTGATGAGAGACATTCACTTGTAGGAGAAGACCTCCAGTGTGAAAGGGAAAGAGGAGACAAAAGCCAGTTCACACCAGTTTTTCCTTGCAATTGGAAAATTAAATAATTCAGAGATTATTAGTGAACTGATTAAGCATCACAGAAATAACAAGATCACTGTCACCTCATTTTCTATGCTAGGTACACATTTCTGTTCAGCACAGAGAAATCCCAAAGTGTTGTCGCCACTCTCCTTCATGGATGTAAAAATTTATCCTTTTCATCCTGTTGACATTAGATTGTATCTCCAAGCCATGTACTATTTTGTCACTTCAGTGCTGTAGACTTTCTGTACCCCAATGAAGGGTGACTTGTCATGCTACATTTTATCTTTCCAAATATGTCCCTGTCCAGCCTCATTTTCCTCTTGATTTCCTCCATCTGGTTTTCATCTGACCCTGAGCAGCTGTCCAAGGTGTGTATATATATCCTTTTGCTTGTTTCATCTTTGCTGAGATGCCTTTCTGCCGAATATCTGCTTAAAATTATTTTTATTTGGATCCATTTAATTTTTAATCTTACTTCTGGCTTTCGTGACAGGACTCCTCTGTCAACTTCCTGTTGTTTAGGAGCTTCAAGTGTGCACAGAACAATTCAGTCACTCTTAAAAATAAAAAAAAAAGTAACTCCATACAGCGTTAAGTATTGAGTAATTAATCCCATTAATATTATGGCTTTCCCTTCCAAATGCCATTCAGTTAAAGAGCTTGCCTAACCTAGTGTGGAGATGTCTGGGAAAGTAGGAAGGCTATTTCTTTTGGATATTTCTTTTCCCTTGGAAACATCAGGTGATGCATTGTGGGATTTCTGCTTTGTGGCCTGGAAAGGGAAAATACCAGGAACATTTAAGGGGCTATGAAAATATGCCATGTTGCCGAAAAGTTCAGATGAAAAATACAAGATTCCATAGAAACCTGTAAGACTGTCCTCCGAATGCTCTAAAAACCATGAAGAGTTCCCCTTTTTGGAGGGACTGCAGAAGCACTAATGGGAGAGCCAGAGCTGGCCTCCAAGCCGGCTCATGGCTCCCATGAATTATTGCATGGACTCTGTTCATACTCCCTTACTCCACCTCGTGTCTTCCCTGACATGTCTTCTTGACATATCAGCTCTACCATATCAGCACACAGGAATCACATCTGTATTATTTGTTTAGATTGTTGTATTTTATTTTTCTGGAAAAACAGTGTTTTCTAAGGATTCATTTGTGTAATTGTGGGGAAAAGCAAAGTCCATAATGTTGTTTTGAAATTTACAGTGTGTGTCTTCTGGCTCTTTATCCCAAACCTATTAATTTACTACTGTTTTCTTCACCCACAGAGCACTAGCTTTCAGGATAAATCCAAGTACTTGGCACAAAATGCACAGCTGATTGTGACTTGCTAGACTGACTACTGCATTGGACATAGTACAGATGGATAACAAGAGCATCTTTGGGCAGGTCCATCACAGAAAGAATTGATGGTTTAGGGATCAAATTGGCTCTACAGGGGTGCTGAGACATTAGGAATATATTGCTGTAATACAACTAGATTTTTTTGAAAGAATGGCAAAATACATGGATAAGAAGGAGGCAGAACAGAAGCATAAGCTTGCATAGTTAATGGGATGGAAAAATTGAAACAACATAGACAAAATGGAAAAAAATACCAGGGAAAGGATTCTCTGTACTTAATTAGACACCTAGAGGTTTCTTTTATGATGGTTTTGAGCTCATACATGTACTTTGATGTGTACTGTACATAGTTTTATCTGATTATCTTTCAAAAAGATAAATCAGATACATTCTGGACACATCTGATATTTTTTAAGAGCTTCAAGAGAATTTATCTTCATTTGAAAGGATATAAGTTTAACTTTCCCCTATTTTTAAAAAAAATCACCTGATACCAATTAGAATTCCTTTACTGCTAGGCTGATTTATAGTACTGTAATACAGCACTGAAAATATGAAAGCAGAGAAGCAGTATTTCAAAATGCAGCATAAAATCAACAATAAAAATGTATATTTATAACCTGAAAAGTATGATTTCATCTTGGAGAATTACCAAGCTAATAGCAGTAATAAGCATGATTTTAGTTGTACCATATTGTACTTATTAAACACTTCAGGGGACTTGTGAATAAATCAAATCACAAGATCATTTCTGGATATTTGAACATATTTTTAGACATTATAAAAATGTGGAAAACTATCACAACTGGTTATCATTTGTTCATGTTTTCCAAAAAAGCTTTTAATCATAAACCTCATTGTTACATCTTTCAAGATACTGGGCTGATGCCTGCAGGCTGGAAAAGTAACTCCATTTAATAAATGTAGATTTAATATCTTTTGGAGATAAAATTAAAGCAGAAAAAAATATGTGCAATAATGTGAATTATACTCACTATCCCTGGAAATCTTGTTTGGTGTAGAGAGGATGTTTCAGAGGAAGGCAGAGAAATGTTTTAGCAATAAAGGTGGGCCATAACCAAAACCCTGGAGCCAAGCTCGTGAGCTACAGTATGGAAAGTTTGGATTCAAACTCGTACTTTGTAGATTTATCATGGGCAGAACTCCAGTCTTGAGGGATGAGATTTTTCTCATGGAAGTGAATGAGTGAAGGAACTGAGCTTTTTATTATTCATTACTACTATTATTACCTGTAGTACAGCAAAGTCCAGAGGACTCAGGTAAAACTGACACGCCATTGTGCTAGGTGCTGTACAAACAGTAAGATAAAGGTCCTTCTTTGAGAAAGGTACAGGATAGACAACTAAGATGAATAGTTGGAGGGGAAGCAGATACAGAAAAGTAAGAACACACCACTGAATTGCAAAGAAGCTAATGGAAATTGAAGTCTGCAGACGACAAGAGTTTATACATACAGTCAAACACATTTACTAGTACTCCAGCTGTGTCTGCAAGATAAAAAATGAACAGCTGATTCCTTTAGGAACTGGACCCCTTGAGTAATTTGGTGTTGCCTGAGTTCCATGGAAACTACTTTTTATACCAGTTTACAATTAGAAATTCACACCAACTAAGAACTTTGCCCATGTCTTCTGCTTTGCAATTTGTGGGACAGCGTGAACCATTGGAAATTCACAGATTCAGAAGACATAAGTCTGAAGTCCTCAAGGCAGAAAGGTTTTTTCCATGTTGACCTGTTGTGAGATGGGGATCTTACTTTGTAACTTTTTTTGAAAGCTATGTTAGTTCCTTCATATTTTTCCTCATGCCTGATCTTTGTTTAAAAGCAAAAGAAAGTGTTCCTTTAATTTTGTTTTCAGTAGATTAAATAGTAGGATTGTAGGAAACCACTGCCTTCCACCAGCCTTCTTTCCAGCTTCAAAATATCTTGTGCTATTATTTTTCAGATTTTATGGTGAAACAAATTCCTTCATGGTGTGAACACCATGAAATGACAACTTTCAGCCCATAGTGAATTGTTCTGGCTGAGTTAAAAACCCTTGAAAATAAAGATTGTAATAGAAATACTGATGGAAGCCTTTATGATAGTAGCACGAACAAAGCTCTGCTGTAATGCTTTCTGGAAACAGAGCCATAATGATTTGTTCAGGAATCTGTTCTGATCTCATCATAAAGGGAAAAGTGTTCCTGTCAAGTTTAATCCCAGATCTCCTATAACCCGGTGCATATTTCCAACAGGCACTATCAACAGACAAGCAGCATTTAGAAAATAATTTTTGTTCTACAGTACCCAGCGTGAGGAATAAAAAAAGGGATCTTAATGACATTCTTCAGAAATAGCAGGACAAGTAAAGTACAATCAATTGCTGCACTGTGAAGTGCAGAAGGAAATAAAGCCATTATTATTACTACTGCTAGGACTTGCACTGTACTGACAGTATGTTTTGAGATGTTCTTCTTGGGTAGAAGAACTGACTGGCTTGGTGGACTCCCAGTATGTTTTCACAAGAAGTGCAGACACATTTATATATGGTGCTGTGTACAATATATGAGCTTGCATTCCTCAGCTACCCATCACGGAGAATGAGTAGCCTGGGAAACAACAGACTGAAAGCAACTAACCTTAGATGTAAGTACACTGCACAACAATCTATGGTACAGAGACATGGCAGATAGCTCTGGGTCTCAAACGAGACAATGGAGTGAAAGGGATGCACTGCAAAGTGTAAAAATAACAATTTATCTGGAATTAACTTCTGTATCTCTGCACAGTCTGAACTACACAGTGCAGACATGTCCTGACAGACCAAATTAAGACAATATGAACCAAGGAGTCTCATGAGGCCCCTCAGGAGGGTGAGTTTAAAAACAAGAGTAAATTTGGAATCCACACCTAAAAATATGGGTGTGGGAGAGTGTTTTGTTGACAACAGAGCCTGCAAACCCTGTTGTGTCTTCCTGGCAACCTTGGGAAAACGAAAGGGGAATCCTTAGGGTATCTTAACCCCCATCACACTCCACGACAGGAAAAGGGCATACAAAGATCAGAGGCTATGAATACACAGAAACCAGCATACTGTAACCTTATGCTGGGCCTGTGCTTATAAAATAACTGTAAAAATTTATCTCACTTTCAAGACTGTCACCTTTCTTTATGCCATTATTTCTCTCCCTCTTTCTCTTTCTCTCTACCTACGTGTCTCCTGTCTCCAATTGTAAAGTGTATTTTGATGGAAACCGTTGTATTACAAAGGAGTTCTACTCCAAGAGTGAACCATTATGGTCTTTTAACCTAGAACTAACCAGGACTGCTACTGTGCACGTGTGATGTAGGTGGGAGACATGTCTATTTTGTGGCTGGTGTTCTTCCTCTGTGACCTAAAAGACTCATCTGTGCTCATTAACTGAGTTAAACATATCTCTACAGCCTTCCCCTGCTGGCAGGAGCAACGTGTGAAGATGATGAGGGCAAAATTGCCACCTTTTGTTTGTCTCTTTAACATTGACCTTTATGACTCATGGTAAGTCAGGCTTACAAAAAGAGTTGTGTGTATTACCTTGCCATGAAAAACTTCTGAAGTATATACATGTTTTTATAATGGACTTGAGCAAAAACAAATGTTGAACATGCTGGCCAATAAAAATGGGAACACAGATTTTTGGAAGAACACATAGTACAGTATTCTAATACAGTCCACAACATATCATGTGAAGAGGTTAGGCTCTTCTGGAAGGTCTTAGTTGAGCAGTTAGCTGGACCAGACCGAAATGGGTAGAAACTTAAACCACATACTTACACAGTCACTGAAGGATTGTACAAGGATCATCTCAATTAGTTTTTTAAAAACATAAATTGCTTTCAGTTTTATGTCAGGGATAACATTTCATTGAACATTATTTGGCTTCTCTCATCTTTCCCTCTAAGAAATTAAATGAAAGTAAAACCCTGGGATCCACCCCTGAGAGAAGGCACTGTGTATTTGTCCCAGAAGACTTCTGTAGTGCATTTTTCTGGCCAATAAATAAGAAAGAAACCCTAAAGAGGTGCATCTGTGCTGAGGAATGTATGCCTGCCTCAGCTCCTGATTTTGTTTAGTGTTAATCTGGAGACAAACACCTCTTTCATGAAAGGTCCTTAGGGATGGTGAACTCCCTGTGTGCACATGTTTGTGCTTGCCTTTTTGGAAAGCATAAGCAGATAACATGAAGCCTGAAGCTTAGCAAATGTAAGCTACTTTTGGACAAAGAGAATTCTTCATATGCCTCCTCCAAAAGCTCTTATTATCTGACTCAAGTGGATAGGCCCTTAAAATATTCATTAAATCTGTCTGAGGTGTTCAAGGTCTCAAAAATATCAGTTGTACCTTTTGTACCTTTATTGATGTTGATGTGGCAAAGAGAGGAGGGAGAAGAAAAGAGATAAATCAACATCCAGATAACATGATTCACAACATGGCTTCAGCTCAAGGGAGAGACCAGCAGTGAACCAAGGGTACTTCTTGCTCATGTGAAATATTTCTCTTCTCTTCCTGCTACCTAGCTAAGTGACTACTGATGTTCAGACTGATTACAGTGCCTCTTCACATGTCTGTAGGTTCATCATCAAATAGTTCCAAGTGAGTTTAGAAACAAATAAAGGAGTAAGACTAGCCAGGAAATGAGAAGGAAGAGAAGACTATAGCCACCAGCAGGAGAGAATATTGAACCTGTTAGAGGAAGAAAGAGAGGTCATGAACAAACCAGTATATTGAGGTTCTTCTGAAAGACATAAAAAGAAGAAATTATGAAGTTCTGTGTTAGATCAGAGCCAAAATTATTGGTTGGACAGGGATCATGCAAGAAGAAATGTATTGGATATTAATGTTTACTCCTCTGACGAAGACCTGATATTATAATAAATGTGGCTATACCTGTGAGTTTTACCAAATGGGGGACTATAAATAGTGGGCACTGTAAGGGAGATGGTAAATGAGTTCGTCCTTGAAATTATGCCTCTTTCTTTTCCTTTGTCTCTCTGAATTTCTGTACTGCACTGGAAGAATTATAAAAATGTGGTTTTTAGGCAAAGAGGTGAAAGGTAACTAACTCCATTCAGAGGAGCCTTTGGGTAGGTTCTAGGACATGGCTTTTGTCAAGTTTTTATGGATATCTCTAGATTTCTTTTTACTTGACTGCTCCCTGTTGTGATCTAAACTGTTCACTATCCGCCATCAGTATGGAAGATTTTGTACTTTTGCAAAGGAAGGTATTAAAAACACAAGCCTGCACCTGCCTGTCTAGTAGACAGACACTGAAATTTACCAGCTTGATATGCTGGAAACCTCTCCTCCACTGCTTTCATTTCCATTACACTGTTTTTGAAAACAGTAACCAGTCCTGCACTCCTGTATTCTCCCCTAACACTGATGTCACCTGTCAGAGGAACTTTGTGAAGACCCCTCTACACAACTGAGGAATACTACTTTGTTCATTTTATAACATCAGTACTCTGATTTCTTCTCCTAGTATCACTTTTTGTTAAGATCCCTGGTGTTTATTACTCCAGAAAATAATATGGCTCATTATTTTATTATATAGTATTTTAAGCTAGCACCCACCTCCCTAAACTCTAAACCCTTTCCTGCTCACTGCCCTAGTATACAACAACCTGTGCAGACACATTCTTATAGTGAAAGACATTTTTTAAAAAAGAGTTGCTTCTATAGCTGGAAAACTGAGGCACAGCTTGATGAAGTGACTTGACTGAGGTTATGTGGAAATTTCAAGATCCAGAGAGGTACAACAGGATAGGAGCTTTTGGATTTCCTATGGGGAGCTGAAGTTGGCCATGCTGCTACCTGTCCAGAGTGCAGAATCATCTAGCCCGGGGAATTGAATGCAAACCTTTCAAATCACAGTCCAATATTCTTCTCTCTAAGGGTTTTATTGTCTGTCACGTAGCACTGGACATTTTTCTTCAAGCCTTGGTCCTTGGAGATATGTGATTATGCTAGACTCTCAGCTTTCCTATAAAGCAAGAGTTTCTAAAGCTCTTTTTGGTGCTGAGAGAACCCCAAGTATGTCAGTTTAACAAAACACATACACAAAATAGATTATTGTTTTAAAGCTGGTCTCATAACTTTTGGGGCCCCAATGCACGTCTTCTGTGTATTTAGGGTTGGCAGTACTGTGAACTGCAAGACCATCCATTCTCTGACCCTTTTCTACATCACACTTGAGATGAGATATAATTTTTGGTTTCAGGGAGTTTAAAGAAGGAAAGAAAACAGTATGTATTCTCAAATGTCTTCTTGTGCAACCCCTTTTTGGAAGTATTCCCCTTACATGATTTCCATGAAGGTCTTTCCTTGGAAAGGACAGCTGCAGCATGTTTATGCCTCTTGTTGTTTGCCCTAGCCACTACTACCTCTCTTTAGACATTTTCTGGTACGAACTGAAACATAATGGGGTTTATACCATAAACAGCATGAAGTGTCTGCTCTGTTTATGCTAGCAGGCTCCTGTTAACCTTTAATCCTCCCAAATCTTTCTCAAAACAATGTGAAACAATCTATTTTTACATTCTTCCCTGTTGTTTGACGCTGGTTAATATCATAAACAAATTTTGCACAACTTGAGAAGCAATTAGAGCCTCTTGGGTCAGTGATTGTGTTAAGGGCGCTGTCTCCACTTGCCTATACCTCTTCCAGCATCTAAAAGGGGTGAATCTCAGTGGGGTGGAGTGGGTACACATCTTGTTTCGGTGAGAGCCACAGGTTTCCCAGATGCTCTCCAGAGTGATGTCCCTCTCCAGTCTGGGAGCACTTCAGGAGGTGAAGGGATGCAAACCCAATGAGCGCTCATCCCTGGCCGACCCTGACCCCATTAGGGGCTGACAGCTGTGAAAGACATAGGAAGCAATTAAAGCACACTGTATTAGTCACAAAGGCTGATGGGCCCTGCTTTCCGAAAGGCACAGGTCTGCAAAAGAGATAAAACCGGGAACCTCGAGTGCTGTAACACGTTGCTTAGAGGCTTTGTGCAAGTCTATCCTCCTGGATCCACTTGGGGTTATTTATTTACTTAAAGTTCGTTTGAAAACTGGAAGCTTCAGGCTACTTACTCAATTAACCTTAGCACCTGTTTGGCTGGAAACGCTTGGGAGAAGTGTGAACAAGCTGTGGCAAAGCTTTTTTCCTTTTTTTTTAAGTGAAGGAAGCAGACAAAATATATTCCTGACACAAATGTTATTCCAGCCTGCTCTCAGGTCTGTGGTGCTGGGATTTGCTTCTGATAATGATTTAAGTGGAAGCTCCTACTAGCATCCACAACTGCTATAGCAGGGACAATCATGATATCTAAATCAATAGATTGTAGTGAATGGCTGTTGTTTTAACTTTTGCCTGCTTCTGTTTTATTGCCTGATGGATTTTGGCTCTCAGTTTTCCTCTTCAGAGGCCTACAATCCGCACCAAATGTTTCACATTACTCAGTGTGAAAAAACTCCTATTCTTTCAGATTTTTTACAAGTTCATACATCCGTGGAAACCTGATATTTCATATTTCATTCTGCTTTGTGAATGTCATTGTGAGGGATGCTGGTTCACATGCAACAGGCCTCTTCTGTCTTTGATCAGCTTGACCGCAACTAATTGTAAATGGAGAACAAATGAAAGAAATATTTATAAATTTCATGGGAATTCAGGCAGGGCCTAAGCCTTTCCTAATGCCTCCATTCACAGTAAATGTTTATTGAATACTTTTAGTCTACTGTGTACTTCAGTATTTATATACTGTTAGGTTTTAGCTTGTTCTGAGTAGATCCAGTAAAAGACCTCTCTGGCTTCTTTCTTTCTTCCTTCTTTCCTTTCTTGTCTTACTTTTCCTTCCCTCCCGAATGCCCTCCTTTCTTTTGTCTTTACCTTATAAAACAGGCTGCTGGTGGAGGAGAGGAACACCACAGTTGCTGAGTTCCAGAGCCTACAGCTGTAAGAAGGGTAAGAAAGGGGGAAAAAAGACCGTAAAATTTAAAACAAATTTTGAGGCACAATGCTGAGTTGGGAAAAATCAAATGAAAATGTTAAAGATTTGTCCAAAATAAAGTCATAAATGCCCTGAGCCAAGTAAAACAGCTGCTAGGTCATGCAGGCTAAATCTGAAAAGGCAACACAACAAAAAGTTTAATATTATGAATCTAATCAGAAGTTGCCAGGATAAAAAAACCCAAGCATTCCTGTTTTTACTTCTCAGTTTCTCATTCTTCTTACAGAGTTGTGCTCTTACAACTTTTCCTGGCTTTAGCACAGGTCACTTTTACAACAGCAAACTTAATGCATCCCAAATCTTTTGGAGAGTTCCCAATGTGTCCATTCCTATAGATATTTGCCTGTATCAAGGATATCGCAGAGTAGAAGCCATCTCCTTTGGCCAGGGAAATGAAATTTGACTGGGAAATGTACAGCTCGCAGAGCCTCACATGTTATTTGCCACAGGTGCCACACGTGTTGCTGGTCCCACTTGTGTGTGCTGCTGGCATGCACGCACCCTGAATGCAGGCATGGAAAGGGACAGGTGCTGTGCTGGTGTGAATCGGCCCTGCTCCACTGAGGCTAATGGAAGCTCTGGAGAGAAACATGAGATGTGCTAAGCAGAAATGAGAACAAAGCTTCTCATTTCAGCCTCTCACGAAGGCCCAAGTCTTCTACTTGTCTGTCAACACCTTTTCAACTGCTTCATTCATATGGAAAATGAGGAAGGAGCAGAAAGCCCTGGGAGGAACCCCAAGGAAGTGGATGTGCAAGTGTGAAGTTTGACACTGGTGTGAGGCAAGGAGGGCCGACTTTTGTAGGGAGTGTAGGAAAGTAAGGACGTAATTTGTCCCTTTTAAATGTGATGACAAAAAAGAAAAAAAACTTCAGGCCAACTGTGAGGCTCAGAATTCATTACCACTGCCTCACTTTGCTCCTGAAGCACATTCCTTCTCCCATCCCACAGGTTTTTTTTATATTTATTTTTTTATTTATACTTCTCATCTGTAAGCTCACTGGGACCAGGAAGATGTTTCTTGTATCTTTGGAGAGCGTCTAACACCTGTGGGGAGATGATGAAGAGGCTTGGAACTTGTACAATGGTAAAATCTTGAACCTAAAATAATCAAAGAGGAAATGGATTTCTGAGAAAAAGGTTCTCTGAGGTTGTTCCTTTCCAGTACCCCCATGTTTGAGAAGGAAAATAGGGTAAGAACCTGGGAGGAGATGAAACCCAGATAACGTGATACTGAATTTTCCCTGGGTTCAAAGCCTTCCAACAATTTCTTTTTCCTCCTTGAGAAAGCAGTAACATCTTAAAAGCAGCTTTATGCTGTGATATGCAATCCAGTATGCTAGGTTTGCCTAATTCCTGAGTCCCTAGCAATGAATACACATTTCTGGCAGACAAACACCACATGATTTGTTAAAAATAAAACACTTGATAATCGGTATTAAATTAAATCACAAAGCAGAGATGGATGATGATTATGACCAGGGCTTTAAGTATTATTTACCTTCCTACAAAGAGCTTGTCTGGTCTTTCACAAACAGGGTATATAAAACGTACTTAGCATGTAACTTGAGCTATGAAAATTGTATTACAGTTAAGTGTTCTTAAAGCCACAGGCTTTTTATCACAATTAGGAGAGCAGGGAAGAAGGTGGGGGAGGAAAATGGAAATAGCTTAGGGAGCACCCTGTTTTCAGGTTGCAGACTGCATGACCAGCATCGCAATGCAGAGGTGTGCAGAAGCTCCACCAACCAGGAGCTGGCAGAGCCATGTCAGGCAATGCTCAGCAGGCATCCTGCTGGGGCACAGCCTCAAAGCCACTCACTGGTCTGCTGCAACGTGTACCCCAGCTCTGCTTGCTCAGAGGTCCAGGTTAAACAAATTTAACAGCTCTGTTGCTTATCTGATGTGAGATGATATGCAGATCTACAGGAGGAGAAAGGAAAGGATGTCTTTTATGAGACAGGCACTTTTGTCTTTCTTGCATTATTATCATGATTTTTCCTGAACCACATCGTTAAGTGGCTTAGGAAAACAAACATGCATAAGTAAGTTTCTTGTAGTTGACAGTGCATTCCCCACCTGGTCTTCTAGATGTCAAGGCTGGGAAAGAACCTCTTAGTACTGATGCAAAGGCAGGGAAGAAACATGGACTCAAGAGAAACTGAATTAAGTACTTGAAAGATACTCATACTCCCTTGCATATTCATGCTGGTCTAAGTAAACTCATTTTACATGTGTTTTAAACAGATTAGGAGTGTGTGCATGCATGATCAGCCCGTATCTTGTCAGAGAGATGGTAGACCTCATTCACAGAGAGGCAACTGCTTAAGCCATCTTCACTTGATTGCTTGGGATTGTCTGTTCACATCCTCCAGGGCTGCACAATTTTTCCTCTTCCTATTCCAAAGTCCTTGGACTTAAAAAGCTTTAGAATAGCTTGTGCAGGAAAAAAACAACATTTCTAACATTTCTGCAAAGGAAAACCCAGACAACTTCAAAGTTGCCTAATGGGGATCACACAGCAGACAGCATCTGAAATGGGCTGATCCCCAGGTAGACACATTTTTGGTGGATAAGTTTTGTTTAGCATTGATCCCTACTGAGGGAGGTTTGAAATTCTGGGGCACTTGGGAGACAACTCACTTCTTTCTTCCCATGTGTGTTCTAAATATAGTTTACATTTTTTTAACCTGTTGCAAAACTGGATAGTGGTAATACAGGCATCTATTGTAACTTCTCAAGGGTATGTGATGACTTGATTAGGAATGAAAAGTATTTAAGAGTTGTTATTTAGCAGTGGGTAAGACAGTAATCTTATTCCCCTCCCAGGTCTGATGTTATGTTCTGCATATTCTTTATCCCTCTCCAGATTTGACGCCCATTTTTCCAACAAAACCTTATCTGTCTTTTGGTGCAGTGAAAATCTTTCTTCATACTAAACAGCGCAGAGTGAACTGGACCTCATTCAGCAATACATCATCTGTAAGTGACGGAAATAGCTGCATTAAGCTGAAATCTAGCAACTGACAACTGACAGACTGGCATGAACAAGATCGGCACTGGGATTTCTTACCAGACAGGCAGCTTACTGACTTCTCTCAGCCTGATTGACCACAAGTTTCTATAACAAACACAATAGCTGGCGTGCACTTGATATTGAGCAAGTGCCGTTTTCTGTTGATATTCTCATTTAATTTCCATATGTTGGCAGAAACAGATGGAACTGGATTTTCTTGCAATTACTATGAGTCTAGAATAACAACTCTTAAATCTGCCTCAGAGTGGAAAGGTATACAAATATGCAAACACAAGGCAACAGCCTGGATACTAAAATACAGAAATATGACTTAACATACAGAATAACTAAAACTGGTTCATGATTTATTGATTAAGTTGCATTGTATGAAGAGATCTTGGGAAGCTTAAAATAATTTATACAGAATGTGAAATTATGTAGGGGTAGAGTTGCAGTGCCCTAACATCTCACTGCTAAGACTTTTAAATGAAAACTGTTAGTTAAGTAAAGTCTGTGGGGCTTTACAGTTAAAAAAAAGTTATTTCATTTTCCAAGAAAGTTCTTTTATGGAAACTGCAACATCTGCTCCCACCTCTTTGGTTCTAACCCCAACATGTTCTTTTGAGATCACAACATTGAAAACATCCACAAAGTAGAAAATGTGTTTTGAGTGTTTTTTTTAGATGCTTGATTCTCTGGCTCAGACTTTCAAAAGAGAGTTATGTAGACTTAAGCCTAAAAGTCTTATTTATTGGAATGGGAATTTAAACAGAAAATACAGGGTTTTGTACCCATTTGATCAGCCAAAATGTTACTAAACTGAAGCTTAAGGGACTAGAAAACCCAGCAAGGGAACCTGGGAAGATTATCAGTTTTAGCTACAAAAAGGGTTAGCACAGAAACTGGAAAATGATATTATTTTGAGACTACATGAAAGCAGATAGGGAACACATGTTGAGTCTTTAAGGCCCTGATCCAGCAAATTCTTTTGTACCTGCTTAAGAACCACAAAAAATATCAGTTGAATGCATTAAGGGGATGAAGAGATGTGCTTTCAGGTCTAGTTGGAGCAGTGTAAGAAGCTCCTGCCTTTCCTCTTATTGTTGTCTACTGCTCACCCTTTATAGTGAACTGCTCACACAGTTCATTTGTGTGAGCAGGCAGCAGACCTGTTTCTAGATTGTGCCAGTGGTAAGTCATCCACCTTAACTCAAGTCACCTTCAGTGTTTCCAGAAGAGTTGCTTAAGACCTAACCATAAGGAATAGGGAAGGACTTTGGAAAGACTAAACAGAGCCTGGACTCATATCAGCTGCATTTCCTCAGAAGAAACAATTTTCATAACAGAAGAATTATTAGTTCCTAAAATAAGTAACAACTTGAAAGATTTGCTTGCTATCTGGTTTAAAAAAAAATAGACTAAATAATAAAAAATAAGATGTAAATAACAGACCACATGTACAAGACTTTTTACCCATACTTGTTGAATTTTTCCAAGTTGCCACGGTCATTTCTGAAAATGGATTCTTTTTTTAAATAGAGAATGATTTGGACCTAAAATATAATGTTTTTTTCTTTAAATAAATGGATGTAAAATTGTAGCTGAGGTTTTGTCATCCTTTATGATATAAAGAAGTGAAAAACAAGGACATTTCTTGCGTGTACAGGAATTTTATGTATGGTAAGTAAAATGTTATGGTGATTTATTGAACTGAAAAGAGGGAGAAGGAAGGCAGCAGGGATTTGGCACAAACATTTGCAGCTACATTTCAGACCAAAGCTGCAAAATTCAGAATCAGAATTAAGACTGAAAATCTTTAGGTGGGGTTTTGTTTCAGTCTGCTATAGCACTGATGGCCAGGAACATAATTTGGGTGTAGATGACTATATACAGGATCCTAAACTTCTGCTATGTTTGAGGCTATTCTTATCCAGGGTCTTGGCTATAAGAACTTCACAAAGAATAACAGCTGTACATTTCTTTGCTGTAGTTTCCGCCACAATATGATAAAGAGTTTGGTTTGAATTTGGGTGATTTTCTCCTGAAAAGAAAACTGAAGCTTCTTAAAAGAAGCAGACAAAAACTGGGAACCACCAGATTTCACCAGCTGTTTGGATTTGTTATATATGTATTGGATCTGCTCTTCCTGGGACTCCAGGTGGGATGGATTGTTTGGTTGCTGCCAGGTAACTGTATGTTTTTTCTCCCAGTCTCTCTCTAATCACAATGTTGTGTTTATCCACTACTTCTTAAATTTATTAATTGTTTTGGTTGCTCAGTAGCTGTCAGATGTACTGTTGACTATATGATATGTGGTTCTTGAAAGGATATGAGTCAATGTACAGACCCTACCAATCAGAGGCACAGACATGTAATGAAATTTAGTTACATTACACAAGCTTTTAGACTACTACTAAGAGAAACATAATAGTGTAATCAAAGACTCTCCCAATACTTTTCAGGTGAGGAAAATAACTCAGCCTTATTGCTGTAAATAAAGAAAACATCAATAACCTTGACAAAGTCAAAGCTTCTTATTTCCAAACTTGTCTAGCATTAAAATTCCTAATCACCCATAATATTATTGTATTGCTTTTAGAATTTTGCATTGTTTCAGTTTTGTAAGAACATAACATGCCCTGTCCATTAGTGGAAAGCCTGCCTCGGGAGAAGCAGCTCCTGCTTTTTGTGAAGCTTGTCATGCAAATGCCTTCACATTAACAGAGTGCATTTACATGTGTTAGGGCATTCTTGAATGAAGATCAGGGAAGCAAGAAATTTTACTTAGCAAGAAGAGTAAACATTACGAATACCTTGTCTTGAATTCCATGGTTGGGGAAAATCAAAATTGCATTTATGCACTTCATGGTTTCACTCAACCAGTTCTTTCTGCTTCTAAACAGGATATTTTCTAACTTTGACAAATTTCTTACACTGTGAGATCTCTGTTTCAGAAAGCATTCATATTCAAGGAATATTCTTATTCAATAGTATTGCAGTATGTGCTTTCACATTTATGCTTCTGCTTAAATTCTGCTCAAGCCAATGGGATTGGGGTACATGCTTAAATTTAAGAAGTCTTTTTTGGATTTTTTTTAAAAACTGGTTCTGAGAAAGAAAATCCTACCTCTCCAGGGACAACTTAAATCTACTTCCTGAAAGGAGACTTGCCTGTCAGTCTGAAAAAAGATGGATCAGGATTTTATGAATGCATGGCTAGTACTAGGATCCTTAAACTGATACTATTTCTAAGTAATTTTTCTTTCAGAAATGCTGCAAAGCTGAATGGTTCAATTTTTTGACTTCTTAACTTTAAAGCTAATGTTAAAAACCCTTACATTTAATCAAAAGCTGTTGACTTTTCCCATAAATCTTGTTTTTAAATTCTTAAAGTTCTATAAAAGATAATGATATGATTGCAGATAATTGAAGCTTGAGTCATCAGGCTCCCATACACTTTCATATAGCAAAAGAACAAAGAAGGATAAAAATAATGAAGTATAAGAGGTAAAAACAATTTCAAGGGAATGGAGACGGTCAGTTTTCATTTAAAATTCTTGGTGATGTTTCTGTTCTACAGTATACAAGGAGAGTTTTATGTGGATGAACATACTCTTATCTCGAAAGTTTGTGTTTTCATGTCTCTTTTTATTCATTACATCGTATTCATTGCATGCTTAAAAACACACCTCTCTATTCATGAACCAGGGGATCACTTGCTCTTGTGAATGCAGGTAGAGGAGCGAACAAAAATGGGATTCTAAAATTGGAAATCAGATCTAGAGATGCTGCTAAGTGATTTATTTCACTATTCAAGAAACCACACAGGCAGAGTTACTTTTGGAGAAAGTAAAGCTCTCAGATGAATACTTTAAGCATGCTAGCAAATCTGTCTAAAAGCCATCAGAGTTCTACCAGCCTCACTGATAACATATTCTGATAGCCCTTCTATAAGAGACAATTCATAAGTGACTAAGTGAAAGACAGTAAATACTGGAAAGAGTGCCTACTATTGCAATAGTCTGCTGCAAAGTCTGGTAGTAAAATCTATTATTACAACACAGTTTATACAGCTAAGCATAAATGTGTTCCTGAGATATACAAAACATTTTATGCATTATTTTTCTTGAAAATTACAGTGACTTCATTGCTTTTGCGTCAAGGGATATTTTTTAAGCTCACAGCCCATGGCCTTCACTTAGCAGTCTATCCTTGTTTCCGTTTTAGCAATTGTTAGAATGAGAGGGGGGCAGAAAGGAATTTCCAGCCTCCAAAATTCCCTCTCTTGACTTTTGGGCTCTGAAGACCTGAAACCCTGGCTGCCTGGGTCTCCCAATTAGATCAGTTGGTCTCACAGGGGACATGACCCCCGCTGACACATCTTGCCCTGCAACAACAGCTACAGCAGCACTCCTGCTAGAGTTGTAACATGTCACACACGCAGCTGGCCCAAATCCCCCCTTCAGAAAGCTTCCTCCCTATTACTGCCACCCTTACTTATCCTCTGTACTTCCTGCTTTTGCTGTTTGATCCCTAAGAAGAAAAACAACCACCCTGCCAGCTACTGAGCAAAGATCCCCAGCGTGTGTGAGTCAGCAGGGCCAAATTCACCAGCAGTGTGCACAAAATGCAAAAGCAGACAGTACCTTCCAGATTCAGGCATGTGGTGAATTTTGTCCCGTGTATGACAAGACTATAGGGGTTTTAATTACTGATGCACAGGGTGATGCTGGTGTTTAAGATGCATCCACACAGTTGCAGTTAGTTGCAGTATACAGCTGCTTGGACCTGGGGCTTTAAACTCAGGCTCCAGCCTCTCAGCTGTCATCATCCCTTGTGTGACGGTTTTGCCAGGGCTGTGGAAAGCCCATGGGGGCTTTGTGTTTTCCTGAACAAGAGGAGAATAAAATTGTATTGCTAAAAACCCTGGCCACCTATGCTCTCTACAGTGCAGATCCATCTAAATTATCAATCCTCTTGCTCAGGCCTTCTGTGTAACATATATATATTAACACTGCAGATAAAGAAGCCTGTTGCATGTATCCCTTTTACAGCACTTTGACTAGGATTTAAAAATACTTTGCTTGTGCTTCAGAAAGCAAACTTAAACTGTAAAATGGCAATTAATTATCTTTAGAAGTCATCCTTGAAGTAGGCAAAATTTATTCAGATTTGTGAACAGATTTAGATGTTTATGGATGTAGGTAGCCCAGAGACAAAGCCTGGATTTTGCTTTTATTCAAAAATGTTTGTACTGGAGGTATTAATCAGTTCCTTTTGAAAGCAATTATGGTGGTACACTTGCAATGCAGGCAAATGTGAAAGTCATGCAGTCAGAAGCTATAGTCATGTGTAACTATGACAAGCTAGAACCTGCTTTATTCAGAGGACAAATTTTATATATATATACACATATATATTTTTATATATACATTTCCTGTGATCTTTAACTTCCACCTGGAAGCACCCCACTTTCCTGGGGAGCTTCTTCCAGTGCTTGACCACCTTCTCAGTGAAGAACATTTTCTTAAAGTCTGAGCTGAACTTCCCCTGATGCAGCTTTAAGACATTCCTTCATGTCCTATCGCCGGACACCGGAAAGATGAGATCAACACCTCCCTCTCTTCTCCCCTTCATGAGGACGTTGTAGATAACAATGAGATCACTCCTCAGTTTCCTCTTTTCTAAGCTGAACAAGCCAAGTATCCTCAGCCACTCCTTCTAAGTCCTGCCCTCTAGGCATTTCACCCTCTTTGTTGCTCTCCTTTGGACACTTTCCAATATTTTATTATCCTTCTTGTATTTTGGAGCCCAAAACTGTACATAGTACTTGAGGTGAGGCTTCACCAATGCGGGGACAAACACTTTCAAACAGTTAGCTATACAGTGCTTAATGCACCTCAGGATATGGCTGGCTCTCTTGGCTGCCAGGGCACATTATTGACTCATATTGAGCTTACCATCAACCAAAACCACCAGCTCCCTTTCTAATGGGGGCACTCTTGTTCCCCAATCTGTATGTACCTCCAGCATTACACTGTCCAAGGTGGAGAATCTGACATTTTTTCTTATTAAATTTCCTCAAGCTGATGATTATCCAGTGCCCTAACCTAACAAGATCTCTCTGCAGGTCTTAGTATCACTGGTAAACTTACTTTGTGTACAGTGCACTGAATTCCTGTGTTCTGGTCATTGATAAAAATATTGAAGAGAACTAGCTGTAAAATTGATCCCCAAGGAACACCACTAGTGAGTGACCACCAGCCAGATGTTACCTCATTTACTACAACTCTTTGAGCCCAACCCATCAGACAACTGTTCACCCATTGTATTGTGCATAAAAATACAGAACTGTGCTGGTAATGCCTTTATTCAGAACCAAAACCCCCTTGATCATTGGGTAATCAAAGAAGAGGAGAAAAGGAAATTAAAGAGGAGTCACCATTCACCCTGGATTTTGGCTAATCTCTGAAAGGTTTATGGGGACTGCCATTTTCAGCAAATGAACTGCCTACTAATTCTGCTTAGGCTAATGAAGTAATTTCCTTTTACCTGTGTCAACTGCAACTTGCTCAGGGGATATTGAGAAAGTTTGATCACAGAGATGAGGATTTTGTTCCTTAGTGTTTCCAAGTACACAGCATGGAGTCAAACTATCAGCAAGTTACTGGAGTCAAACTACCAGCAAGCTGCCCTGACAGTGGATAACCCTAAATTTTGTGTGCCTATTACTGGGTTTGTCTTCATGGATCAGAACAGCTACTACTAAATAACTGTTGGACCACATCTACTCCGAATAACTCCTGTGTGGACAGTAAGATGCAAATTCTTCTGTCTGTGAGAACTTACATGGCCCAGAAGACCAGTGTAATTAAAGCATGCCAATTTCTGAAGCAGACATCACACAGAGGAGTGATGTGGCCACGTTTGAATCCTTTCTAGGATTTGGTCCTTTCTAGACCAAATAACCCAGCAGTCCTTTACGCATGTAACACTTTGCTTCTGGACATGTAATGAGGAGCTTACACACTCTGCTATTTGGCCCTCCCTGTCTTCTCCAAAATGAGTTAATTCCAGAAAAATTACTCTGCTCAGAAAGAGGCGTTATTATTCCGGATTCTTGAACATGTCATCCACATTGGAGAAATATTCCAGAAGAGCCCAGTTAGACTGGAATCATTACAATGAAATAAATATTCCACAGTAAGCTTGATTGGATTCTCTCACAGGCAAGGCTATAGAAACAAGCTTCTAATTTAAAAGAACTTTCCTAACATAGTATTTAATGATGATATGGTTTTGCATGCCAATGTTGTCCTGTTACTGAATGGGCTGAATATTTTTGGTGGTCTTATTTTATATTACAATGATGAAGCATAAAAGAAGTAAATATGTGTTCTATGTGCTCATACCTACTTTCCATTTCTGTTCATGACATATACTATAGTCTTATAAATTCTGGATTAAGCTTTCAGCAGGTATTGCCAATGATCTCAACCATGAGATGTCATAGATTAGTTTCAGAAAACTGAATTGAATAAATACATTCTGGCACCTCCTGCTGTTCCTAGCTAGGTTATTCTTTATCCTGCTGCACTGATAAATGCCTAATAAATAAATCCCCCTCTTTCACACAGGAATAACAATGGAATCATTTATAATAGCCTTATATGTTAGCAATAGACAGGAACAAGGAAGATGGTTGTCTGCAGAATGTCTTGACCTGGAAGCATTATCCTTCAGTCAAACAAGTTAACCAGAAGACCCTGAGCATTTACTTAAACTGGCAGAGAAAAAGTTATGTTTAATCCATGTTGCACTTTTCACATTGATTCGACCGACTGGGCATGCCTCCTAAATGCTCTCTAACACTCTAGCCCATGACATACCACACTTAACAAGGTTCTAACAGCATTTCCACTGTAACAGAACTAAAACACATGGCTTGTAACATAACTTTGACACAGCTCTCGTGAGCCTGGACATGGTGCAACATGTGGTAACCACTCATCATGAGCAAATGATCAGAAAAGCCCCATCTTGACATGGGTTATTATGTCTAGAAGCTGTAAATGCAATTGTTAAGCACAATTCAATCCATTATTATGATGTACATTTTTTAACATAAGGTTATACCATGCGCTTATCCCACTTTTTCTCTCAGGGTTATTCAGAGCAAGGTTGGATGATTTGGTAATGTATTAGCATCCAACAATAGTTCTACAGATGGTAGCAGAACAACAAAAGGTGGTATAGAAAATGTGTAACTAATGCAGCTGTATTCAAGTGGATGCAGGGTTATAACAGTGTTACAAAACGACTACTGTGAAATGTAGTGCACTTTTTTGGTCAGGATTAATGATTTAGTAATCAGTTATCCTAATTCTAGTTGTTTCTTGCTCACTGCTTCCTCTAATTTATAATACACTTAGTACAGTAGTGTGCATAATGTTTTACTCACAGAAAGGTTAACTGAGCTGGGATCTGATCCTGCTCCCACTAACTTCACTGGGAAGAAGAAAATCTCAAAATCTGTCCCAACCCTGGGAACAACGGGAATGTGAGAGTCCAACTACCTGTTTCCTAGTACCTGTAAAAATTCCCTGGTGGGAATGAACATTCCTATCCAAAAGGCTGACATGTAGAAGTATTTAGCACTCATAAAATCACCCACTTTCATACCCACTTTAATAAGTGGCTGTGATTTACATATGAAATGTATCTGTAATATATTTCCACATAAATTTTTTCCAGCAGCATGCAGAACTTTTTAGTTCCACCCTGTGCACTCCTACCCTGATCCTCCACCTGGCTGTGGTCCTTTTTATGTTGGAACATTAAACTAATTTTACTTGGAATGTACGATGGTTTCTCAAGATGATGCACCTGATACTAAAAAGCAGTTCACAAGACTTCTTAGGAAGACAGATTGTTCCCCAGAGGCTCCTTCTGCTTTGTATTACAGCTCATAGTCTTGCTTTTAGCCCCAGCTCATCTTTGACAGCCTTCTGCTTCACATTTGGCATCCTTGTGACATCTACAAAATGACTTGGGGGTCAAGAAGTCAACTGGCTTCCTCATATGCTTCTGCCATTACTAGTGGCTGTGCTCAGATCATAAGGGGTGTGGGTTTATGTGTGTATGTGTGTGTGTGTGTGTGTGTATCTGTGAGAGAGAGGAGGAGACAGATGATGGCACAGGGAGAGACTGGTTTAAACTTTGCACAGGGAAAGACTCGTTTAAACTTTTCTTTCTACCCAGGTTTGTGATGATTTCCACCCAGACACAGCCCTCCTTTGTTTGAGCACATCTTAACATTGCTGCAGGTTGCTTGTTAGCCCATTCAATGCTTGTAACTTGATGATGTTCCCCACAATGGAAACATGTTGTTTCTTGGCACTGGTAGACTGAAGCCTCATTCAGATACATAATATTATTGTTCAGCAGTGCAAGGCCAGTTCCTGGGGTGCAGCTACAGATGAAGTGCATTAAGGTATTTCGTTTGTTAGCCACCAAGTGACTTTCTGTACAGAAGCTTGAAATGGGATGTCTGAAATGTGAGCCTGGAGGAAGCTTGGCATGAAACATTTTATTTAATGAAAAGGATTTAAAGAAATATGAAAGTATTATGTTTGCTATTAGAATATAGGTAAAATACTACTTTGCAGTGTTCTGCATGTAAACTGTAACTCCAACTGGGTCCTGAATGTTTAGGTACAAAACTGATTCCAAATCTCCAGTTTATGCTGTGCTGAGTATGTCAGATTAATGTAAATCCATGTTATCCTGCTTGCCATAGCCGGAATGATTTGGGTTATGAATGCAGTCATACAAACAAGGTTTGAAAGAGATTTAAAACAAGCTGATGAATAGAGCAATCAGAAAGCCATATTATCAGAGACAATCTGACTACAAATGTATACACTGCTGACATACAGAAACCAGCATGTACTGTATGGCATAGCAGGGTCAACAAGTGCTCAGGTTCTTTTGGATGCAGCAAATCAAACATCATGTAAAGCTAAAAGGCATACAAGTTAGTGTGGGTTCCTGAAAAATTCACACCACAAATGTTTGCCCTAACACTTCAGGTAGTTTTTCTTCTGTGTGTAGAAGTCTTGTTCCTCAGCCTGTGCACTCAAAGGGTGACTCTGTTGTGGATGTAAGGTAACACAGGCATTCTACAGTAATTTAGTATGAATTAATGTTCTGTTGCAGAGCATGAAATTAAAGCAAAGCATTTTCTTATCTTGTGTGACAGAAATAAATGCTGTGAACAATCATGTTTATTGAACAATTTATTTTGGGGGACTTCTTTGTTTTTTTCTTCAGGCAGACTTGACTTGAATCCCATGCACACTGGAAATTCAACAGAACTTGCATAAAAACAGATGTTAAATTGTACTGCATGTAGCAAAGACATGGTTCCTGTATCCAAGAACTTTTAAACTTCTACAGGATCCATTATTGAGTGATTAGGTGGTTCTTCCTTTTCTGTGAATATTTACAAACAAAATATTTATACAAGCCTTGCCTGCATTTCAGACCCAAATTCAATACAAGCATGCAAATAAAAAAGTGACAGCTATCTAAAGAAGGAAAAGATGATTGGGAAGTCAGCATAGATTTACCAAGGGGAAGAATCACGCCTAATCAACTAGATTCCCTTCTAGGATAAATTGACTAGATTTGTGGACAAAAACCAGAGCGATGGATGTCATTTACCTTGCATACTTTAATAAAGCTTACAACACTGTCTTCCACAATGTTCTTGGGTCCAAACTGTGATATGGGATATTACAGCCTGAATGGGAGGACAACTAAATGGGTAAAAACCAGCTGAATGTTCAGGCTCTGAAGGTTATGCTTAAGGGGTTGTGGTCTACTTGGAGGTGGGTAACAAGTGGGGTGCCACAGGGTGTATCCTGCGACAAGTCCTGTTCAACATTGCTACCAGTGGTGTTAAGGAGAGGATGAAGGGCATGCATGTCAAGTTTGTAGAGGTTGCCAAACTTGATGGAAGGAAGCCGGCTGTGAGGAAGGACCTGATAGGACCCCATGAAATCCAGCATGGACAGAGGTCAAGCCCTATCCTTGGAATGCAGAGCCCTGCAGGGATGCAGACTGAGGCTGGCAGGGCCAGGGAGCATCTCTGGGTGATGGCCTTGATGGCAGGCAGTGAGCTGAGCTGGTGCCAGCTGTGTCCCTGGGCAGCAATGAGGACCAGCAGCACTGGGGGTGGTGTGAGCAGGACATGGCTCCAGGAACCAGGGAAGGGCAGGGACTGTCCCTTCTGTTCAGCACATGTCTGACCTCATCTGGGCACTGCGTTTGGTTTTGGGCTTCCATTAGAGGAAAGATGTCAATAAACATGGCCAAGTTCAGCGAACAGCCAGCAAGACAGTCCTAGGATGGAGCCCTTGCCCTTCAGGAGAGACTGTGGGAGAAGGGCTGGTTCAGCTGGGAGAAGGCATGGCTTCAGGGGTACCCAGGAGCATCCCTGACACTGATGGGAGTTGTGGAGAAGATGCAGTCAGACTCTTCACAGCAGTGTGTGGTGAGAGGATGAGAGGCAGCAGCACAAGCTGAAACACAAGAGGCTCCTACTGGAGATAAGGAGAAGCCTTCTCCCCATGAGGACAGTCCAGCAGCGGAGTCAGAGCCCAGGGTCTTTGGACTGTCACCCAATCTTGGAGATTTCAAATCCCAACTGGGTGAAGCCCTGAGCAGCCTGGTCTGAACTCAGAACTGGCTCTACTCTGGCAGGCTGTTACACCTACCAGCATGTTCAAAGGCATCACCTTGAAAAGACTCCTTTCCCCCAAGTCCAATAGGTCTGGGGACTTTGAGATCTGGTACTTTGCTCTGCCTACCACAACAACAGTGAACTGTGGATACCAGCAATTAGTTTATCATCAATGTAGATTTTGCATACCATCAAGGAAAAATGGTCTTCAGTGCTGCTAATGTATGCTTGGCACTGGACAAGAGGAAGAACATGAATGACCTGAGTTATGAGTTAGTCTTCCTAACAGAATAAATATCTGTGCATTAATGTTTATGCCACAACAGTATAGATTCACTTGTGGCTGACTTCATGACATTGCTTACAACCACAGAAAAATATTAAAATTAAACTTCAGGACATCAGAGAGTAAATATGACATGGGCCAAGAGTGCTTACTTGCCCAGAACTGTTACCAGTGAGCTAGCAAAGGATGGAGGCACTGAAGTAGGTATTTCCAGAGGGTGACAGTCCAGCTAGAATATAAAACGTATAAATGGAACTTATATCCCCAGGTGTGGATAAAAGTTAGGGGTGCTTAGGTCCAGAGTCTAGATTTTGTCCAAAATTATTCTAAATCTCATAGAGCTGTATTTCAAGTGACATACAACGCTTTTCTACTTTACGGTGTTAAAAACGTGGCAAGAATATTATTCTGGGACATAGAGAGAAACAAGTATAAGTAAAATTAAAATATATGAAAAATTATTGTGAAGAGAATGAATGATAACTGCACGTTTCACAGAAAAATGCAAGGAAATGTCTCGGGATTTGACTTTGTGGTTTACAGGCATACATTTATTTTAAATTTTTTTTTAAATTTAAGGCAGTAGGTTTTTGTTGCTGTTTTGTTTTTGGTTTTGTTTTTTGTATTTGTTTTTTTCTTGGTAAGGAGACCCACACTTTTACTGGAACAGATGTTGTTTAAACTCCAGTGCAGCTCCCCTGAAGTAAACAGAAATGGTTCCACTATGTAAGGTCGAATCAAGAAAGGGCAGGAAATTTGCTCCATTCAGGCGTAACAGAAGTCTCCTGATCCTCAGAAGAAGAACTGGAGACCCAAGCACATTCTATATAAATAGTAAAAAGTAAGACTTTTCTAAAAAAGTGACAACACAATGATATTTATAGAAATTCGAGTGGATAATACCGGCAACTGCTAAAATGCATAGGTCTGTTCTTTTATTAGGGAGGGGAATTTACTAATCTTTGCCATTAAACCCATAAGTAGAAGTTTAACAGGATAAGACAGACTTCAAAAATAAAAGTGCAGTTCTTATTTGTGAGTCAATTGCACAACTGGTGGGAATTCTGTTTCTCCTAATGAATTTGTTCATTGCCACCTGATGACAGATCTGACCACCATGTATTGACAATTTCAGAAGGAAAGCAGCAAGCCACAGCACTTCTGTAGTGTTATAAATTGTGTGTGAGCTGGGGAGGGAAATAAAAAATAGTTGAATGTTGGAGCTCAGTGCAAACATCCAAGTGTTGTAGAAATCAGAATTACTTTGTAAGAAAAAGCACTCATTGCAAAAGTTGAATTTGTGCAGTTATGACTGAAATGGCTCTGGGAAACATTTCATATAAAAGCCATGCTGTTTGAGAATACAAACTGTACAAAAACATTTTACACATCTAACCAAATGAGTTTTTAGTGGGTAGGTTCTGTGTAATGTAAATTGTATGTCAACAGGCAGATGTCTGAAGTAATGAAAATACTCTGGATACATGTGTGTTGTAGTTATAATAAATAAGAGTGATAAAGTTTTGTTATTACATGCCAAACCCCTATTCTAGTATAAGTTTCCAACAAAAGTGTGTGGAAATAATCAAACTATAAGAACGTTTAATTTTTACAGTAACTTTAGTTCAATAAAACAGCTTACAAATGCTCTCCACAAGAACAGATTTTTACTACGTATTGGTGCTGAGTAAATATTTAATACAGATCTCCTCACACATTCATGAAAATGGCTTCCATCCTTAATCCTTTTGACATTATTTAATTAATACATGTTGCCTTGCAGTCTTTATGGGAAAACGACTTACTTTTTAAAAATTTTGTATCAGAGCAGATGGGTGGGACTGAGATTTAGATTTGTGTTCCAGTAAGGTTTCCATTAGTTTTTATTAGAATTACAGCCACATGCAATTGTGATGGGAAAAACTAGAATCCTGTTGTCCAGCCCTGGCTGTGCATCAGCCCAAAGTGCAGACCTTACCTCAGCAGCAAAGAAGAGGAGTCAGAAGGCCTTTGGTTTCTCCAAGAGATTGAGCACATGGGTTATGGGGTGAAAAGGGGTCATCCTAGACCCTGTAAAATACAATTTTTGTCTTTTAACTTTCTACCTAGTTGTAAAGGTTGAAAAATGACTTTGGGATCTCTCATCCTCTTGGGGAACAGTCACATTATGGGCTCATGCCTCCAGTCACAACACAGCTAGCTCTGATTTAAATTCTGAGAGAGCACATAGCAACTACTCTTCATTGGAGATTCACCCCAGGAGTCACATCACCGTCTTGGTCTGCAAGTATCACCCAGTCTTATAGCTTCATCAGAATAAGATCATAAATCTGTTTCTTTCCACCTGGGGTGACAGATTTCTTCCAAGATTTAGAATCATTACGAAGAATTTATGACCAATATTGTCATGTCAAGGCATTTATCATGACAGCACTTATGACACATTTCAGATCTTAAGCTCAGTTTAACGTTCATCTCTGTTGCAGTAATTTGTGTAAGCAGGTATCTCAGTCACAACAAATATTCACTATGCAATGGATCTAAAAGGGAGGTAAAGCATGGGGCAGAAAAATAGTTCTGTGAGGGAACTACAGGTGTCACAAGAAGTCCTCATCACAAAAACAATCCACAAGGATTGTATTCTCACAAAGGATGCTGAAACTCAGTAATGCTGCTAAAGACTCTTTTGCATTTTGCAGAAAAGGAGACAGAGGCATGTTACAAAAAAAGATCGTGGGCTTCCTTTCGAAAACTGTTCCAGAAATGCCTCCCTGCCTGTTCATGTGCAGCGTTGCCATCTCATCCATTGTCTCTCCTGGAAAGGCTGAAGAAGAGATTGCAGCCAGTCCTCTCTTCTGAGGGTCAGCTGGTAAATAATGAAGTCAGGTTTTGGCTTGCTAACTAACTGAATCGCCCCAAGGGGAAAGGTTTAGTTACATTTAAAAAAGAAAGCAAATATTTCTTTGGTGAGGCAGGTTTGGATCTCCTGACTCTTTAAAATTGCTTCCTCCCTGGACTGCCACATTTGTAACTCACTGTATCCCCTTCCATTCTTAATCTAAACATAATAACCCATCTTTCAGCCACAAATAATAATCCAAAAAACACACCAGCCTCCCCTCACCCCTGAGCTTGGAATGAGAAGCAGGAAGCTAGTACAACAAATAGTGACTTTCTCTTCTCCTGCTCCTCCAATGCAGATAAATTCTGACTGTAATTATAAACTTCACATAATTCAGAGCTGTCAGCTAAACCTCCAAATTAATAATCCCTCTGAAGTGTGTTCACACTACAAATCTTATGCACAACCCAGTCTTCTTACTGGACTTAGAGCGAGACTTTAACCTACTCTCTGGGATATCGTTTGATTGCCATCATTGGGGGCTATAATTTCACAAGGGTGTCTCAAAATTTCAGCACAGTAACCCAAAACTCTTAACCTCAATTCAGCCTTGAACCTGATCCCCAACCTAAAGCTAATCCAGAGCAGCAATTTGGCATAGCCTCTTTGACCTACTACTGATTACAGGCATTTCTGACAGGAGCCTCTCTGCCGTCTCTCCCCATCTTTAACACATCCACAGGCGCACTCTCCCTCCTTCTCTCACCCTTTACCACTAACAAAAAAAGTTTAAGACAGTTAGGGAGGGGATTAAACTCTGTCATACTTCTCCTGAACCAGGATTAAAGAAGGGGATTTTATTCTTTCTCTGGAAAGAGAACACATTACAGGGAAAAACATGTTGCAAGGAAATAATATGTTATGGAGGGAAAAAAAGTTGGACTTTAGTTTTCTTCCATTTTTTTTTGAGTACTTTAAACTGCTGGAGTGTATTTAAACCGTATTTTTCCTCAATGCCTGTAGTAATGTCCCTTAGCTTATATACATCCCTGACTTTATCCTACTTTACGTTAATAAGATTGAATAGCACCATGAAAACAAATCAATAAATGAGGTCTTTTTCTTTTACAGAATTCCCAGAGGTTGCTAATGGGATCTTGATGTATCAGACAACTTCTGAACTTAACTGTAAATTATTGGTCAATTTAGATCTAGATCCTGAGAAGTACTTTGAACCTCTGTCCTAATGAAGTTGAAATAGAGTGCATAGAACAGTTTTGGAACCACATTACAAAATCCTGGGGATGAGCCTCTTTAACCAAGTAATAAGCAACAGGACAAGAGGTAATGGCCTCAAGCTGCACCAGGGAAGGTTTAGACTGGATATTAGGAAGCATTTCTTTCCAGAAGGGGTTGTTAGGCATTGGAATGGGCTGCCCAGGGCAGTGGTAGAGTCCCCATCCCTGGAGGTGTTTAAGAGTCGGGTTGACATAGCGCTGAGGGATATGGTGTAGTTGGGAACTGTCAATGGTCAATGGTTGGACTAGATGATCTTCAAGGTCCTTTCCAACCTAGATGATTCTGTGTGATTCTGTGATTCTGTGAAAATGGGAGGTAAAATTTACAAAAGTGAATGAAAGCAGAAAGTACTCATTCTCTCTGTCTAACCTATACTATCATTGAAAAATAGCTGAATCTAATGAGGTGCTTTCTTAATTTAAAGTCTTACTATCTAATTTCTGGAAAAAAATCTTCATTTAAAATACTATTTCTTTTAAGAAAAATTATATACATATGAAGATATAGACTGGTTTACTGTTTGAAGAATTGCAATGACAATGCAAAGAAGGAAAATGCATTGAAAATACAGTAAGATGATGCAGCAGAAAAAAAATTGCAAACCTGAAGGTATTAGATGCTTATGTAATACTGATACAGTAGGTATAGCAATACCCCTTGTACATCAGCATGTAACATTGCCTTGGCAGTTGGTGTTAGTTTAAATAACTTGCCTCAAGGAAGATCGAAGTTGTTTCTTTACTGATTATTTCCATCAAAAATAAAGCAGACTGAAACCCCTTCAGCTCCTGATACAGGCATGAGAGGTAAATCATTAGGAAAGAAGGGAATCATCTATCCATACCCTTTTCCAGATAAGCCATCCTGAATTCTGGGTAGGGTGGCTGCCTGTCTGATAGGGCACACAGTGGTCAGCCTGCAAACCTGACTCCCCCACATCTGCTGTGAGTGGAGGCAATTCATATGATCTAGTTTTCAAAGATCAATGCTCCTGACCCCTTTTTAAAATCACACACACCTCTGTTTTAATCAAATAGAAATTAGCACTCCCACATCCTAATTTATGTATGAATAAGCTTCCTCTCTTCAGTAAGTCCTAGTTCTTTATGAAATGCTGCATTTGGCTCCTCACTGCTGCTGTAAAGATACCTTGAGTTGAGGTTTAATTTAGCACACAATGACTCTCACTAAAGGAAGCTGGCTCACACTTGGCATTGCTACAGTACAAGAACTCCTAAACACAGAGCCAGTTGTACCTTACAAGTGGAGTTTTCTGCATACCCCTGTTAGGGTATTAACCTCAGGGAGCAGAATTTAGTTTTTTTTGTTACAGTAAAAAAAGCTTTAAGATTGACTATTAGAAAACAATCTTAGCTATTAGAAATTAGTTTAAAAAATATGTTAATCCTTTGGATATTGAATAATCAATCAGACTAAGCAGTAGCAGAGCAATGTGACCACATGCTCACCATGCGATAAAATCTGGAATCTGTGTTACTGTATTTTGGATGAGTAACAATTATAGTTAAAATTATACCACGTAGTGTTCACTGTGATGCAGAGAACTCTCTACTAGGAACTGGTAGAGAACTCCAGTCCTGTCAGGTTACCAAAGAGTTATCAGATGGTAACAGCTCTCAGCTTCACTGACTCAAAAACCTTGTGGAAATCTACCAGTTTTGGTGGATTCCCCTGCAATCATGGTGAGGATGCTGATAGTCTTTCAGCTGTACCAAGGGAAAAAAAAAATCGTCTCAGTCTAGACTCAGGTGAATTAAAGCCATGTGAAGCCAGTGCAAAACATTGCCTCAGCTGGTCCTGCTTTCAAAGCAGTTTAGTCCTGAGATCTAAGCCTGGAAGCCCTGTGTGGAGTGAGCACAGGATCCCATCATGTTTCCTCTGGCTTGCTCTCCCTCATCTCCAGCCTCCTTCCTTCCTCTTCACAGGGCAGCTAGGGTCCCCAGGGGAAGAGGTCCAGCACGGGGATCCTTTAGCCCTCCAGATCCCTCAAGGAGAGCCAGCTCAGCCATAGCACACCTATTCCCTGAAGACTGGACCAGCAGCTACCAATGCATCTACAACTTCTTAAGGAAGAGGAGTTTGACCTGGTCACTGTGCTACTGGTGATCTTTAGAGGTGCTCTGAGGCTGCCTGCCAGGTCAGGTCTCTCCCAAAGACAGTGGCCAGGTGCCACTCTGGCTCACCTAGGACATAGCGTGGGCAAACAGGTGCTGAGGACACACACTGGCCCGGGGGGAACAGGTTTACAGAGACTAATGTAATTTTTCTGGAGGATCTGCAGCCCAAAATAGAGACGTTCAAGTGGCGGTGTTCTGCTGCTGAAAGAGCAGGTGTGTTCTGTGTTGGCATATTGAACTCTAGCAGTTAATGACACTTAATTACTATTTTTAACACACCATGTCTCTCTCTGTGATGTCAGCCTGATGGACATTTTGGCCTTTCTTCTCTTTTCTTGTTTTTTCTGCTTTGCTAGTGTATTTGTACATTTCCCCCCTTCCTTTTTTATTTAAAATGCATACAGTTTGGGTAAAAATTAATCTTGATGTTTACTCCTTCTGCAATAAGAGCACACAGAAGCCCTGAGAGTCATAAAACTCAAGGCACAGAAAACAATAACGTAAAATAAAAACACACAAGAGATGTTAAAAAACCCAAGCTATTTCTGGACCTGGTGAGCTCTTGTGTTGAAGCCAGTTGCAGAGCCATCAGAACACAGGTGCACGCCACATGACCAGGTGATAATAAAACAACCCTAGAACGTGATCTTGAGGAGCCTGATGATGGTTTGTCTCTAATACATCTATCCCAAGGTGCACTCGTACATCTGTTTCATATTTAGAGGGCTTTTTTATTATTTTATTTTTACTAGTAGCTTTAAAGAAAGTCAAGCAGATGAATATCTACATTTAGACGACCATGTGTTAACAAGGGGCTGTGAGGTGACATGACAAGGTTGGTGAAGCACGCTCACCATACGCAAAAGTTCTGAGCAGCATAAGAGGTTTATAAACGGATGGGTACCCTTGAGCTGCTGCAAGAAGAAAAGCTCTCTCACAGGTTACCCTAACTTTACCAGTCATGGAAGTACCTGAGTTAGATAAACTTACTTCAACACTGGTGAAAACCAGCAACACATTTCTCACTGTGGAGGAGAACACTGAGCAAAAGGGACACTTGCTTACTGCTGTCTTACTGCTCCCACTCAACAGAAGGAAGAGGAGTTGGGAGTGCAATAATTTTCCTTGCTAAGAAATATTTGTTGTATCCAAAGTAAAAAGCTAAGTACTGAAGAAGAACTGAGCAGTTGGGTAGCCTCAGTTGTCAAATAAGTCAGAGGTAGGAATGTCTGATTTCTCATGGAAACTAAATCTCTCCTGAGAACATTGGTTTGAACTCAGCACTACAGTCTGATACATGGTAGACCATCTGAAATGTGAAAAAACAAGTTATTTCCATAAGTTTTCCAAGAACTCATGTGTTCCAAACAGCAACTTCTGTCCTTGCTCTAAACAACAAAAATGTAGGTAAATCTTTTGTTTGGCAGGCCACCTTGATTTGGTGTCGACAGCTTCTCCATCAAGTTGATACGCACCCTGTTTCATCTAAGTCTCACTGACTTATTGCAGGGTCACCCTGAATGCAAACCACTAACTTTGCTTAATGTTGCATTACAGATTAGGTTGTGCATAGCCCATTGCAGAATAATCCTGGTAGTGTGATCTACTGTATGAAGAAGACAGTGGGGGCACTTCCACAACAGTGACCTGTTGAATACACAACTTCACTGACTGAGATATTAGTCTGTTTAAGGTTTTTTGTTTCTATTTTATTTTCTTTTACTCTATTTTTTGCAGGTGGTGTGGAAAGGTTTTAAAGATAGCTCTGGTGTTATATTAGATGTACTATTTTTTGGCCAGGAGAATACTGATTCATTTTGCATATCAGTCAGATGACATATTTCTACAAATGATATCTCAGGTCTTCTGAAAGGCATGCAGGAGTTTCAGACTGACCATTCATGAGTGTCCCAGTGGGAGTCAGGAATTCCCAACCCTTCATCTTTTGCCCTGCATTAAGAAAAGCTGGGTTGCTGAGTTAAAAGATCCTTCAAGTTACAATGAAAATAATCCAGTTTGAAGATTTGGCTATAATCTGATGCCAAAGAAAAATTCAAGCATATTACAATAATAATGAAATTACATTTTTGATGGTACTAGAAATAAACAAGGAACTAACAAAGAACTGTCTGCTTATAGGTGGTTGAAGGAAGTAACTATGATCCGAGTCCTTTATAAAAAACATTAGAATTATAAAAAATGTATCAACTTTTTGAAGAAGAAAACCTCACAAACAACTGTATAGATGGCAAGACCTGTTCATTTCTGTATTCACTTTTCAGACAGAAATAAAATAAATATATCAAGCACAGAGGAAAATGTATGGAATTTGTGTTAATTACAGGCCCAACTGGAGCGAAATAATTTCACCTAGCTATTCTGCAAGATGATCAGTCTCACAACCCAGACTGAAATGCTTTGTAACCAATTTCTACCTCTGTACACCCAGATTCTAAACCATTTCTCCAGTAAACTCTGAACAAATCCTGCTTTACATCTGAGCCTCTTATGGCAATTATGCAGTTGTGGACCACACAATGGTGATGCTGTAGGTAATTTTATAGGGGAAACATGAGAAAGGATTGTGAATTCTGCAGCAAATTATTTGAAAAATTTTATGGTAAAAAACTGTGACTTTGAGATGAGATTTTTCTCTGGAATTTATCACTTTTTGATAAAATTTTTGTGATAAAGTGTTTTTCAGGCTCAGGAAAGAATCTCTAATGAAGATCCTCCCAGGAAGAATGATCCATCCTAGAGTATTTTCCCTCCCATCCATGGACTGTGCTAACCACCAGGCTTTTGGTTCATTTAGGATGAATATAAGGATGTGAATATGGAAAGGATCAACTATAACATCAGATCCAGTCCTCCACAGTGATGCACGACTACACGCTACAAGTCAAATTTAGAAAATCCAAGTTCTCATTCAGGATACGTTGATCTACAACACTCTTTTTAAAATGTATCAGTAAAATGAGAAGTTGTACTATCTGATGAAAGCCACAACTGCAATGATCCACAGAAAGAAAGCAGGGAAGATCCCTAACTGCAACCATGATTCTCTTGTTGAATCTGTTCCATTTTTCACAAATAAGTAAATATTCCTTGCGTCAAAGAAATCTTGCCCTCAGTTTTACACAAGTTTAACATTCATATCTAGATGTTTTGCACCCTTTCCTGAGGTTCAGAAGGAACCAGAATATCAAATCCACTCTCAGATATATTTAACATGGTTCTGTGTAACACTTTTGAGAAATACTTCATTTGTTGTCATGGGATATGGGGCAAATATGGTGCCAGCTGACTGCATTTTCAAGTGTTACCACATCCTGATTTATTTCTCTTCTATACTTTACCAAAAAGGTGTCAATTTTTATGCTTTTTTTATCTGGATGTGTCTCTAACGTCTCTCTCAAGAAAGTGGATTTTTTTGAAGATAACTAAACTAGTACTTTTGAATGCAAAGAGCAATATTTCCGATTGTTGATAGCACTTTGAAAAACTTATGCGACAGCAAAATTTACAGAAGTGTTTAAGCTAGTTTTGATAATGGGACTTCTAAGTCACTGTGGTGCATCTCAAAAATGCCATCTTATTTCTTTTTCAATATGAGACCATAAATCTGCCAAGTTGAGTCATAAGTTCACCCAGTTTATTTCAAAGACTTTGAGAACCTTAGCAAACCTTTAGACAAAATTGGGCTGAGTTTTGATTTTGTAATGAAACTCAAAACCAGCCGAGTTTCTCTTGGTTTTTTGTTTCATTGCAAGAAACTCTAATTCTTAGATGAGTACAGCCCGGAGTGCATACAGTCATGATCAGCAGTAAATGTGCAGAGAAAGAAACGGTAGAACAGACATCAGATTTTTCTCCACAGTCGGCAATGCCTGGAAAGCTGCCCTGCTTCATTGCAATGCAGATTTGCAGACTTTGGCCCAAAAAAGACCTGTTGGCGAAGTTTGATACTGAAAAGTAATCTTCTTCAGGAAATGAGTACCAAAGAATTGTTATACCATGTAATAAGAAAGAAACAATAAAGATCCCTGGCGAGAAAGTAGTTCTGGGTTGATGGACAACAGTCATTATAAACTGAGCTTTCAAATAAAAATACCTTCAACCTTTTAAAAGGGTTTCTGTATTTTAAATATGGACGTTCGCATTTCAGACTGGAGAGCTTCCAAGTGACCTCCTGACTTTAAAGGTTAAGCGCTATGAGAGAACAATTGCAGACACTCAGAATGAGAAGGAAAATATGATTTTATAGCTGGAACAGACTACAGAGTATCTCTTCTAACATTTCAAATTTGAATTAAAGAGGGAACTGTTGGGAATGATTCAAAAACAGCTGAGGCTGAAGAAATGAATGAACTTACTCATTCTATTGGTCCACAGACAGTACTGTCCCAGTCACTCCATTTAAAGACAATGAGTAAGAACTTGTCAGTACTAAGTCACCTGATGTAGGTGACAAAACTGCAAATATATAAATGGCTGTGACAATAACTCTGGTGATGAACTGATCAGTTACCCAGTCAGCTGTGACAAGATATGTGTGCAAATTAATCGAAATAGAAAGGCAAGAATCCATGCAGTCATTACTTCTCCCTCATTGGGTCACTGAATGCTGTCTCTCATTTAAAGTTTGTTAAGGCCTTGGCTTCTCCATTGCTGGTTAAAGTGTCATTGGCTTAAAGTGGGAAAGTGCACTCTGTCCCTAGGTTAGTGGTTGTCACAAGTGGAAGAGAAGTGGAGAAGAATTGTACAAATTTGTACTGTGAAGAATTGTACAAATTTGTACTGTGCTGCAAAGGGTCTGAACACGGTGATCTCCTATGGTCCCTCAAAATTCAACAAAACACAGGAAAGAATAGGGGAGTGTTATCTCACAAAGACATCAAACATACCCCTTTTCAAATTCTGCTGATATTATTAGGTTATCATCTGCACTGTGTGTATGGGAAAAAAATCAGCCTTTATTCCTGATGGGCCCTTCTGCCTGAAACTTTATGCACCTTTTTGGGTGGAGAGGTATTTTCCAGAAAGGTCTGCTGATGGGAACTGATATGGAAAGGAAACATTAAAAATCCATGACTATGGATAACTACAGTAATCAAAATATGAATGACTATATTCTTTTTCACTAGTTTACACATTGTTTTAAAATATTTAGTGTTACTAAATAAAAAAATGGACTAGGCTTAAAATTCATCATGGAAAACCTTCTCGGCACTACAGCTTCAGAAAAAGAAATAAACTGATCTCATTTGAAGTTCATGATGGAAGACTCCACCAATAACATAGGTAGACTGAAAGCAAAGTATGAAGTCCCACCTCCTAGCTGAGGCAGGTTTGAGCACCTAGAAATGGTTGCCAATCTGATTTTAAAACCCAAACTGAAGTAACAAAAGAGGGTTGCTTCTTTACTCTAGAGAGTTTATGCTATAAACACATACTTGGTATCTTTGCCCTCAGATAGAGTGGACACTCTGTGTGCATGCATGTGTGTGTGCAATCAGCTTAGGGGGGGAAAAGTAGTACAACCTTCCCTGCATCCTGAAGACCACCAGCTGTGGGGGGGAGTTTAGTCTCTCACCTTGCAGAAAGCTGGAGGTAGCTGGTCTGCATGTAGGGCTGCTGGCTCCCTCAACGGCCAGGCTTGCACTCTTGGTGGAAGACCATGCCAGCTTCCTGCCTTGTCCCCACTTTCACCGTTGCACCACTCTTCACAGGTGCCAAGGGGAAAAAGACCCACCAGCATTATCCCCTGCTTGGGTAGATAAACATGGATCAGAGCACTTCCTGGCAATACCTGAGGAATTAACTCTTTTTACCTTATATTGGCACATACTTCAATGCTGAGGATATGTTATAGGTTTAGAGGATACCTGGAGGCCCTGGTCCTTGCTTCTCTAAGAGGAATGAACCTTCAAGACAGGCGGGTCCTGCTACAGTGTGTGGAAAAATGATGTGGGGCACAGGAAGATGAGCAAAAGGGAACCAGTTTGTTACAGGCTCTGCCTCCTCTCTAAGCAGCTGAAATGCACTGTCCTGTTGTTGTTTTGATCTGTGTCATGAGTTGTCTTCAGTTTTCTGTAGCTTTTCTTGAAAAACAGAGTGTTATGACTCAAACTGGTATTTCTTACTGATGTCACAGTTCTTCACTTAGCTTATACAGTTATTCTACATGCGTTTTCCTATACAGAAAAAGGTCTTTCTGCAGAATGAATATCTCATCAGTCTAACTCCTCTGTGCAAGAACTGTAAATAATAAATTTACACCTCATGTGTGGCTGGGGAAAGAATGAAATAAAATCCTGTTGTCCTGACATAGAAATACAGGAGAGACAACTTCTTGTTCCTGTGTAGGCTTTCAGGCTTCAGATGAAGTACTTTTATTTGGAGCTGTGATTACATTTATATTACATTTTCTGTTTCAATGCTTTTCATAAAACTCATGCTTGGAAGGGTGCTATATTTTAGGTTAATTTGAAATTTATGTAGAATTTACTTTAATCAGCAAAGTCATAGTGACTATCTCCTACAAGGTGATGCACTACACTCAACTTCCACTGAAGAACCACAGTCCCAATTTGCTAAAATTTATTCTGGATTACAAAACAGACCTTATTACCACTGCTACCTGTATGAAAAACACAACCAGTGTAATAAAGATACTAGACCTCAAGGGGGAATGAATACATCAGATCTTCATTACATGAGGCAGTGCATTGCGTCGGTGGACACGTGTAAGTCAGAAGCTGGGATTCTCAGGCAAGACTCATAGTAACAGTTACAGTTTTTCTTTGCTTTTTCGGTGTATTTTTCTTTAAAGAGAATCAATTGATGGCTCTGTGAGTCAAAGCAGCATAGAAACTAATCTTCTATAGGGCACTGATGGCTAGAAAAAGAAGTGACTGGACACTGCAATTTGTTTGACTCTGCATTTTGTTCATTATGGTATGGGAGGAGTGGAAAGCATTCATATCATTAGATTAGATTAGCATTCATACCATTAGATTAGAAACATAAATGAGTGTTTATAGAAATGGACACAAATAAGGTAACTCAGAAAATGTGTCAGTAAGCACATTTTTATACATGTTCTGTGCTAAAAAGAGCTCAGTCACCAAACCACACCTGGCATATGAGATTATTCAGTGAATAACAAACATTTGAAGAGAAATATTTAGACCTGCCACTTGTTGTTTTAGGAGACTTGAACATACTACAAAGAAGAACCGAACCTGAGTGTCTGTTCCAGAGAGCCCAACCTCTCTCTTAAGTGACTGTGCACTTGTGGACAACAGAATTCTGTAGGATCTGACAGAGAAGTACACAGAATTAGGGATAGATTAGTCCTATAATATACTCACACTTTTTGTCTTTTCATTGCCTGATCCATCTTAAATGACCAAAGGATATAAACCAGTTTACTGAGTGTAACTTGAACTCAAGTCTCTCAAAAAGGCTTTAACTTGTATATGCTTGGGTGTTATCTACACCTCTTACATGCCTTACACCTCTGCTAAACACTTGGTTTCTGTGGTTAGTGACATACATTGCAAGAGAAGTAAAGAAAGATTTTTTTCTGGAAAGTGTCACTTGATCAGGAGTATGACTTTAACTCATTAGAGGAACTAACATTATAAAAATGTGATCTTGGAAACGTTTCATTATTCATTAATTCTTGGTAAGATGAGAGAAATTATTCAGCACAAAATGGAGTAGAAGGACAGCAGTTTCAGAAATGGTCCCATTGCAGTGTGGGCAGAATTATGTCAGTGATGAATGGTTTGGTTAGTATCGTTGGCACTGCTCTCAGCCTTGGCTCAAGTGAAGGTCAGTTGCACAAGGCAAGGTACATAGTGTGAAGCAACACTGATGAGAAAGTCAAAGCAAGAAGAAGAGCACCTTGAAAAAAGAAGACCGCAATGTCTGTGAAAATTGTTCAGAGGAACAAGCTGCTTGCAGTATATCCTCATTATCGCCACTCAGCTAAATCATGCCTCTAACTAACAGGCATTGCAATTTTTGTGACATGGAGGACAGATCTGGTAGCTTGTGTGGAGCTGAACACATCAGTGCCCAAGAACACACTAAATGGACATTCTTTCTGTTCACACCCAGCTGAGCAGGACCTCACAAACACCTTGTTGTGCTCACACATTATTTCTGCTCATTGGCAGAGCTCTTAAGCAATGACCGCAGATCCCAGTGCACTCTGAGGGCAAGCAGAAGAAAACTTCAGCCCTAAACTCTGATGTGTGAAAACCATTACTTCCTGAATATGTCCACCATACTTCAAATACAGCCACCTACACATTTGCCAAAGGTATGAATGAACCTTGCTGAAACACCTTTCAGCAAGATGACAGCTTTCAATTAGCTAGTCTTGGTACTGATCTCCCATCAGATCAGCTTGTATCTCAGTGAAAACTAAAAATTACAGGGGGGCCTGGGCTGGCTGGTCTTTTTTCAATGTTGTCATAGCAAAACTGTCCTGAGCTAATTTGAAAACACCCCTGAGCTAGCTCTGGTTGCCATACCTTTGACAGCAAGGAGGTAAGCAGAAGGACAGCAGGTCTTACTGCATTACTTGCATGAAAAAATGAAAAATTTTATAAGAAACAGAAAGGTTTTCTCCATTCTGTTAGATGAATCCTGCTTTCCACCTGGTGCTGTGGGGGACGGCAGGAGATTGTCAGAGCAAACGTGCAGATGGCATGAGAAATGCATATTTAAAATTCTGTCCAGCTGCATTGTATGGTCTGGTTATCAAGGGAATTGGGAAGAAATAAGAGAATATGGGGGAATTCTGAGCATAATTTGTTCTTGGTTGCAAGGCATGAAGTGATGCAAGCATCCAAATGTAAATAAACCACAACTTTTAGGCACGGATAAGAAATTAAATATTTCGGGATATGTAAAGAAGTGGCTCAGCATATTTCAAGGCCTGCTGCTGGACAGCTGCAGAGCAATTAGCTGCAAGATCATCTGAAGTTTGAGCTGGGTCTTATGCGTTTTGTTATTTCTCCTCCATCTGCCAAGTAATTCTTCAGTAAGCTGACATCACATGTATCATCTTTCCTTACAAGAAGACATTGTATGTTCTGTGTCTTGCAGGTTTTTTCCTCAACTCTTCTGTTAAAATAGGAAATGTGGTCCTTTACAGGTAGTTTTTCTGATTAAGCTGGTATTTTTGAGAAAGGAATGTGTCATCAGGCTCTGTAACAAGGTTTCTGGATGTGACTTCATGATCTAAAATACGCAGTAAGATGTAAAAACATGTTATTTATATGACTTCATCAAGTGTCCGATTATAAAATACAACTTGAATACCCCTGCTATTTGACAAATTCCCTGTGACAGTTATCAGTGAGAATTTTGCCATTTGTATGAACTACATTAGGATTCATACTCCTACACTTCTAACTTTTTATTAAATTATTATGACTGCATTCAGTAGACTACCTCTTGTATCTGATGCCATCCAGGAAATGCATCCCACTGTAAAAAGGCAGAAGAAAAAGGCACCTTAGAAGTATACAAGGAAGTAGTGTAAAGACCCTCACTTTGTTTTTCATCCTGTGACTCCTTTCACAAAGTGTACCCCTTAAAATGAGAAAAGTACATAGTGATGTCTAAAGATGAAAAAAGGCAATCCTCATGTCCTACTCACTTAGCAGCAGACTGCTGCCATTGTCCTTCTCCACTTGCTTCATATAAACTGGAAGAGAAGATAAACATGGAAGAGAAGATACAGATAAAGATATGGATATAGACATTATAGGCATTAGAATTTTTCTCTTTTTTTTTTTTTTTCTTTTCTTAAAAGAGGCATTCCGAGACTGACTGGAGGTAACATTTTAAATGTTGTAGAGGAATTATGATGAGAATCGAATTGGCTGTGGCACACCCCAAAATGTTTGTCATTATTTCAGCCTCATAAAAGTTGCCAAAGTCTATGAAAAAGGCCTTTGTTGTCCTGGTATGGTGTGGTGGAGAGGTCCCAGATTTCCTATGAACTGGAGTGATTGGAGCAATGCAGCTGACTGTGTTAGGTGACACATACCAGGACTTTGAACTACCTATAAAAATAGGTCTCATTTAGCATGTAGTATTAGGCATTTGGCATGCATAGACTCAAGGCTTCCCCTTGTCTTCAGCCGGTCATAGGGAACAAGAAAAGTTCTCCTACACTGAGAGCAGAGCCAGGGTGCAGGCATGCTGCACACTGGAAGGAAGGCTGGGAGGGAGGCACCAACACACTGGAGAGAGAGCTGCAGCCTACTTAAGTCTCTATCATAAATTGGTCACGAGAGGGGGAGATCAAACAGTGCAACATCACAAATGTGTGGTGTGATTATAGACTCAGGAGCTCAGGGCTAAGCCCAGAGACAGTTACCATCTAAAGACAAAAAATTTTTATTTTCCATGCAGAGTAGGTTCCTTCTGGAGATTGTTCTCCTAATCCCATGTGTTAATGACTCCCTAGAATTTAACCATCTTTGGACGGTGCCCTCCAGGACCATCTTAACACAAGATTTGTGGCCTTAAGGAATCCGTGTTGAGCCACTGTCCTACAACTGATATGCAATGTGCAATTTTCTCCCTTTTTAATACATTGTACCACTGCAAAGCATTCATCCTTTTGTCTTCAGCCTTCTAGAGCTATTCTGACATTTCTCAAAGTAGCTTTTGCGACCACTGATTTTACTTGAGGACAGCTCTGCAATGTATGTTTCTTAGTTGTAATTGAAGAGCAGCAGAAAGGAAACGGTCAAATCTTCTGTGTAAGTGAACTGTATTCCCTTTGCCAGTATTTCATTTATGCATGGGTTTTGGCCCAGATTCCTCCTCCTTAGTCTTTCACTGACAGCTTATACTGGATAAGGAGGCTTGAGAAAGGCTTTCAGTAACTGTCCTTCCTTAGATAACTTTGAAGTAAAAAAATGCAGTGTCAGCCCTTCAGAAATGTTTAAAACATTTTGGATGCAGACACAGAATCTCCATATTGTACACAGTTTTTTGGCTGACATTTTGTCATAAACTAACATCTGAATGTTAGCTAGGATACCAGCCTGAAAATATGTTCATCAGCATCTCCCATGTGAAGCCATATCCTAATTCCACCTTGCCAATGGTCCTCAATCTGTGATCATTTAAAGAACCTGAAGAGACTCTTAGTGAAGTTTTTCTCTCCTCCCTCAGTGGCATAAAGTCTGTTCCCTACTGCAGTCATGTTGGCAGAAGGGATCCCAAATCCCTTTGCTTGTTTCCAGAACAGTGACCCAGGAAATGCTGTTACATTTTCTTGCAAAAACACAGGTTGAACCTTTTTCATTTTTCTTGTAGGCTTTTAGACATAGGAAGAATGGAGCAGCTATCCTGCTGCTACATACTGTACCTCAGACACACTTCTCATGCTCCCTCAGAGATGCGACATTTATTTTTGCAGCTATACAGGCAAGGGGAAGGAGATACATTCATACAGTACATCTACATTCTTGTGAGTTTTGTCAGCCATTTTTTTGAAAACATAATTTCTAAAGGTCACTGAAATTTAACTTGAGAACCTCATATGTGGGAAAAGGGACATTTCTACCCTAGTAAATAGCTGTCAACATCATTAAGATGTTATCTCCACCATTTTTTAGAACTGGTTTTCTGTTTAGTGTTTATGAACGAGTTACAAGAGACAACTGAAGTTGTACATTTCAAGTATGGTACAAAGTGAGTCAATATTTAGAGGTGTTTGAGCAATAAGATTGGGAGAAGAAATTATGCCCTACAAAACCAGTTTAAGATGTGTCCTTTGTAGTTCTGCCCAGTTACAGTCTAGTAATAACTGTGTATAGTAAACAGTGCATACCTTCTGAATACGCTGATATCTGATGTACTAGAAGAAAACTTTGCCTCCTGTATTGGGAAACTGGTTGCATTTGCAGGGAATGTCATACTCATCCCTTCTGCTGTGATAGCATTGACCTTCTGCTCTGGACAGATGATTCTTTTCAGTGGTTCATCACTGTCTGTAAAAACATTGTAAATAGAGAAATTTCTACTCCCTCTCAAGTGCTATCATTTGCATGTGAGTAACACAAATTGAAGAAAAGGAAGTCTTCTGAATCATTGGTGCTAGCTGGCCCCAGACCAGCTCTGAAACAATTATACAAATAACAGTGTTACATTGACTAACCTTTCTAGCTATTTCCTGCAAGGTGGAAGAGCTATCCCATCTCAATTCTCCTGGTGGGACTAGCATTACTTTTACCACACTTTGTTAAAAGAATC